>NW_019772127.1:385017-523420 GCF_002891405.2 Cryptotermes secundus | reverse complement strand
CATATCACAATATTCCACGTGTGAAAACACAAGAGGCATTTCAGCAACTCATCACACAACTAATTTACCACCCATTCACGACCCCGCCGCAACGTAATTTGTAGGCTCTGGTAGGGAGCGCATGAGCTTATGGCTAGTGACTCACAGCACTCAAGGACAAACAGATAAGGGTCTCAGCTGACAGGTACGTATAGTGCGTGGACCTGCNCATATTATAAGGTAAGGTTATAAAACCACCTTTTAAGATCATTTTAGTGAAAGTTTCATGTTCCTATCTCATAGAATTTAAGAACAATGATGAATAAATAATTTTCGAGCAAAATTTAAATGGCCGGCTGAATATATTACCGCAGGAGCCGCGGCCGCGGAATTTAAATGACCACGTCAAAGGGTTAAAGAAATAACACGCTACATTGGTGTATTTACATTTATATTGTTATGGTATTCAAGCATGTGCATTTTAAATGTCTTGCTACAGTTAGAGTATAGAGGAATTTACTTACCCTGTGCTTTTACTCTCCTTCTTCCATACCATACTGAATAGGCAATGCAGCATGCCAATGTTCACCTATATGGGCTTTACTGTACCATTTGTTAAAACACATTTTACACAGCCTTACTAGTTCAGTGTATATGTGTATATCAAATTTAATGGAAATGCTGCGTGGATGTAATTTGTTTACAAGTTCTTTCAGTATTTGTACATTCATTGGGTAAGCTCCCATGCAAATTGTCATTCCTGGCTTTATTACTCAGAAGCAGTTACAATAAACTCCCTGTTATCTGATATCCAAGCATCCAGAATTCTCAAGCAACCGGTAAACATTTAAAAGAAAATTTACCATTATTCACAGTTAAGTAGTTCAAAAACAAGGTTATGATGTCTATATGTTCACCCACCATGCAACAGTTCTCCTACCTGCCACTAGCAACACTGTGCATTGTCCTCCTTCACATAAGTGCCTTTACAGTCATAGTGATGTGTGATTACAGTAGAGGATACTTCAGTTCATGATTGCATTACAGTATATCTGAAATCTTTTACTCATCAATCTGATATGTCACCTAAGAACAATTCCATGAAAGATCTAAAGAGAAAGCACACTGTTTCATCTTCAAAACAAAAATTGAAACATTAAAAAGCTGGAAAAGAATGAAAAAAAAAAGGTTCTATAGGAGTCTTCCTCATGAAACTTGCAGAAAACTACCCCCTGCAACCATTTAGCTTTCCTTACAGCCTATTCATCTGTTCGGAGGAAGTGTGCACTTTCATGGATAGGTCAAGTAACTATGATTCTCCATGAGGGATGCCTTTCATAAATCCTCACACAAATCACACACACACACACACACGACTTCATTCATAATGCAGAGAAAAATATGAATTATGTGATGAAACATGGCAGCAAGGAGTTCTGGGTCTAAACTCATAAAACCTATTTTCCTACTCAGCCTTCCAAATTTCACAAATCTTGTGCTATTAATGTCTTACTTAAATCATGTGAAATTTGTAATTAAAAAAATCAATTTAATATGTGTGCTAGGGTGCAAGACTCATGCATAGACTGTCATAAGACTAAATCCTGTCTGTTCAAATTTTTGTTGCCTTAAATTATATATGTCATGAAGAATGTAAATGTACATTTATGATTAATCTCAATTTAAAATTTTATGTGTCTAGCTCATACATATTTCATGCAGCCATAATTTTGTTAACTTTCTGCAAAAAAATATTCACAAAAGTTTCACCATTTTTTAATAACTACACTATATATGGAACCATGACCTTATATTAAAAGTCATTCCATCTTCACAAGTTCTTGACCTGCCACACTGTTATGCCTATTGTAGGAAAATGAAATGTGTGAGACTTGTGTCAAGTGTCTCTAAAGGCATAACAAACATTTCAAATTCTGTTAAAGCTTGCAAATTAGTTTAAGAGAAAAAAGTACGTTAATTACAAATATAATGGGAGACAGTTTATATAATGAACATCGTTCTTTTACCCACCAGAGTGTTTTGGGTTGCACTGGAGGTGGATGGGCCATCAGGGGGAGCAGGAAGAGCTGCTTGCTGGCGGGATGACAACATGTTGACAGAGAACCGAGACTTCATCTCTTGCACAAGTTGCATTCCTTCTTCTTCTCTAAATGTAACAAGTCAGTTGCAATATGAGACCTGAGATAATCATGGTGGCCTATGTTCACTGCAGAATCTTCTGTGTAAAGCAGATGTGAAAAAAAGGTGAAACAGGGGCAATTTTTACCTTTTTAACATGGTGCAATATGCAGAAGACAGCTCTACAGTGAATATTAACCATGTTTGTACCTATATTTGATGAAGAAAGTGGGGAATGGTGGAAATTTACATAATGAAGAGCTCTTGTGATTTCCATAGTGCTGTTTGAGTACTTAAGTAATAGAGGTTATGATGAGCCACTCGACACACAATCCTGGTCAAATACTATACGTATTTTTTTATTGCTAGTGGGGTGGGACTAAGTCCCTTGCACTGCAGCCACTTCTGGCCTATTGTACCAGGCCCAGATGATAGGTGCGGGTGATTGTGGAGCACTTGGTGGAATGAGATTGACAGGGGAAACCAAAGTACTCGGAGAAAACCTGCCCCAGCGCCACTTTTTTCACCACAAATCACAATTGACCAGACCTGGGATCGAACCTGGGCCACCGCGGTAGGAAGCCAGCAACTAATCGCTTGAGCTATGGCGCGGCCAATACTCCATGTAACCTACCAGCAGTGTGGACTACACTGTCCCCTCAATCAGGGTTTGATATCACACTCCAAAAGATTTCATCAACTTTAAAATCTGATTTCAAGGAAGGTTGATTTCCACAGCACCACAGATGACACAACAATCAAATAAGCTGGGCTTCCCTTCCCACCATCACTGTGATGAAACAGTTATCCCTTACAGAGAGAAGAAAGTCACCTTTCACTGATAACTTACGATACAAGGGTATTGATGCAGATGAAGGAAACAATATTCTGGGTGTCCTTGTCATACTCAAGATAGCCATGAGTACGCAGATAAATGAACTGGCCAGTCTTGGACAGGAGCCTGTAGCAACTTCTGCCATAAGTCGCTTTACCACGGTCATACACTGTGACAAACAAACAAATTTTCAGGTGTAAGAGTGGTCCTTCAGGTATTCATACACCAGTGGCAAATTCAGACACATTTGCATACAGCATTTTTTCCCCACAAGATATAATGTATCCCAAATTGTAGAACAAATGAACCTAACATTATCATGCATAAAAATGGGTATGACATTGAATTACTGCTGAGAAACGTTACTTACTCTGTCGGAGTGCAACAATTGTAAACCGCACATCGTCCTTATGCATGAACTTAAAGGCTGAGTCCCCTGTAATTTCCTCGGCCATGTAGCCTGACACCACAGAGATCCTGTAATCGCAATTCATATAATTAATAATTAATTAATAACATTAATAACCTAGTCTACTTTTAAGCTTTTAAGAACTAACAGTTGATATAATGGAATGGAAATACTAACAACCAGTTGCACACCTAACTACAGTGTGATAATTCCTGCAAAAGCACTTCATTCATCTAATCAAAATATAAATAACATAAAAATGAGATTATCATGTGAAACTATATGGAAGCAGCAATCCTTCTTCAGCCAGTACACATATTGATACACCAGTCAACAGCCAGAGCACTGCATGTTCCAACCTTGAGGCTAAAACCAAGCATGAGACAACTGCAAACATGTTTTAGAAGAACTGCACTGCATTAAAGTATTCATAAAGCCTAAGTCCTATATGTTAACCAGTTAAAACAAAGTACAATATTATGACTAATCCTTCCCTGTTCAAATTCTTTTTAAAATGCTGATCTATTCTTAAATTATTCAATGATGCTGCTTCAACCACAGAGATCTATGACACTCCATGAGATGGGAGGATCATCTTGAATGTTAGAAAAGGCAAATATGTGTGTAAAGAGAAGCAGTTATGACTTATGATTCCAAAATTATCCCATACAGAGAGTCAGGGCCAAATATGGCACATGAGTGACACCCAATGCCATATGCATAATACAGCACTATTTATAACAGAAAATACTGAGGTCAACATGTAAAGAAATATGGTGCACAGTATTACAATGAACCGCTAACAAGTCTCTTTAAAGTATTCTGTATTCAAAGTTTGCAAAGTATTTTTTTGCATTTTCTGTTATTCAATGATACCACTTAAACTGTGACTGTTGTACAGCATCAAATGACATTGGAAGATAATTTCAATAGTGCCTATGTAGACTTGGAACCAGTCATTATATATATCGAGGTATCATCTATCACAGTATTTTTGACAGATTCATGACAACCATGACAATTCTCAGCAAGGAAAATAGCTGGCCTTGATGACATTCAAACTAATACCTCCTAAATATGAGGGTTGGAACTTTAATAGTGGCAACTATTTATTTACAACCGATACAAAATAGATGCATGTTTCGAAGTTTTACTGTCCTTCAATTCACAATTGGCTCACTAATGGGAATGAGGTTGTCAGCCTTACACACTGGCCGCCCTTTAGCCCCAGAAATATTCCTGGTACTCACTTCTGTCAGAGGTTGAGTCAACCCAGGGCCATAGTGTGGCTCGAAGGATTAATTAGGTCAACTGAAAAATCCAAAGACCTCATCAGGAATGGAACCTGCAACCTTCCAGCTTGTAGCACAGTGCCTTGACCAACTACGCTACTGCGCACCATACAGTTAGCATTTACAAGTTAAAAATCTAAAGGCAATAAATGAGCGAAGAAACTCATTATGCTAAGCATATGTTTCATGACTTACTGTATTCTCCTTATTCTTCTCCTGTTTTGTCTCTCGGCTTCTCTTCCTTTTCCTTTCTTCCAGTCTCTTCATCCACAATTTAGCTGTCTTCTTTTCCATATTCTCCTCCTATCATATCCTCACCTACACAATTTTACGTTCAGGTCTGAATATTTTTTAAATTCCCCAGAATGCCCAACGACTGTGGAGTATCATACCTGTGGTCACTGTAAATGATGCGGCCATCAAGGAGGTGGCGAGTCACGTATTCATCTCTAGTAGGCTCAAGCAGTGAGCGATCAGCAACACTTCTCTCACGCATCATGCGGACAACTGCAATCAGCACAGTATCGATGTCGACCCCTGATCCTGTATTGCCACTATCTACAGAGAGAAATGAGAACAGAACTTAGGTACAGTTTTCAGTAATCCTGACTCACACACAGACTGTGAAGCTCAGTATTTGGTGAAAAATGGATGTACAGTGGAATCCAGTTAATTTGGATACACTGGATCAGAGTACTTCACCGCAGTTAAGCGGCTGCCACAAATATATGAAGCTGCCATAAAGTTTTAAAAAGGTATACAGTGAGTCAGTGATTCACTGATGATGTATTAATTACAAGTGAGCCATGTGGCAGCTACTGGCCCAATTAAACAACATGGTGTCCCAAATAAGAGAAGTAAACTTTGGTAATATTCTTCATTTGTTTTTGTTCTTCAGGATCTGCCTGAAATTACAGTGACCCTATTAACATGAATCCATCAAATATATGAATTACTATTATGACCACATAAGCAAGGCAAAGTAGTTATCCAGTAATCCTTCATAATCCATAATCCTTGATAATCCCACATCAAACCCAGACAATGACTGTCGAGCTTGGTTGGTGCAGAGAAGAACAAATGCTTTGACATAATGCACATGGATTCTATCAATCTTTACGCAAGTACTGGTGTATCATCAAATGAACTATGAAGATGAGAACTGATTATGAACTGGAAGGGAGTAGGAAGAAAACAGAGGACATCTGTGTCAAGGTACTATCCCACAATTCCCAAGGATGAAGGAGTAAAACTATGAAGACTTCCAGGACAGTTGGTGTCTAAAATGGTATTCAAAATGGAGACTTCATGAATACTAGCCAGAGCATTATTCCAGCCTGCTAGGTATTATTCTTCAGCACCACTTTTTCCTCTCCATCACAGCTTCAGGGACCAACAAACCCGGATATACGTTCAGGTTCTATGCCTTGCTTAATCGACAAGTTCGATCTCGTTTGCAAGTTCATAATCAGGGATGCATACTATGTATACTGCTATAAAAGTTCCTAGTTCCACACACATTATTAGGAAGATTAAACAAACATAAAATGGATAGGGCATGTACTACATATAGAGGCCATGGAGGAACACAAACAAATTACCTAAAGAGAGGGGACTGTTTGGAAGACTTAGGCATATATGGGAGGATAATACTGGAACAAATATTTAAGGAATATGGCATGAGGGTGTGGGTTGGATTCAACTGGCTCAGGACAGGGTCTAGCTTACGACATTTCTGAGCATAGTAATGAATCCTCTGGTTCCATAAGATTGCATGTACAGTTCAGCAACTACCACCTAATCACGACATCTCTTTGTTTACAGATTTAATTAACCGAACTCTGTAAACGTATAACTGATGCCATCAATTAGAGGATAATTACAAAAGACACATTAGAAAAGACCTGTAGCAAAGAAGCCATGTCCTTTTTTTAAAAGATGCTATCCCTGCGACAGGCCTTGGAGGCTCATGGGGTTGTGAGACGTTGAGGCTTCAACATTTTCTAGACCACTGACTCACAGACAGCGGCGAGGTTGTCAGCCTTATGCACCGGACGCCCTTTACCGCCAGGAAGATTCCTGGTACTCATTTCTGTTAGAGTCTGAGTCAACCCCAGGGCCAGAGTACGGCTGAAAGGATTAGGTGAACTGAAAAATCCAATGACCTCATCGGGATAATCAGATGAAACCACTAAGAGCTTCAGGACAGCAGAGCTTCTATTTCAAAAGAGTAATAACCACCACATCATGATATTCATATTGGATGACCCTCACTATTACGTAATGTTAGTCTCTTTTTCAAGGGACTATTCAGGTACGTATTTATACACTGACAAAGGGCAGTCAGTAGCCATGCAACCTGCGGGAGCGGCAAACTTGGCTGAACTTGGCTGATAGAGAGAAGAGTAAGACCGCATAGTGACACATTTAATGGAATGAACACTTCCATTTAATGATACGTACATACTCATTTGACTTGGTTGTGACACAGAACTGATATAAAAAACGGTAATATCTCCCATAATTTTCGGGCGTAAAATCAAATAACCACTTAGGCTGCCTTCACGAAATTATAAAACATAAATTTAATGAACTGCTTACGTCAAAACATGTTTAAATTGAATATGGGGCCTCTTATGAGATGCATTAGATGATTGATGTGGATACTCTAGGCCAGACAGGGAAACCTAGCGTACCTTACCACAGTCTTTGAATTTGAAGAACATAACATTAGCTCAATCAAACATCATTTAGCAAATCCGACACTGGAAGAGTCTTGATATGAGAACATGTGGTTCTCGGCTTTTAACAGCTACATTTTTACATTTCAGTACGTAGAAACATACAGTATGTTCTTATCGCAGACCAAATTTCACCCCCACAGGGCCACAGGGAGATCAACGAGTTCAGAAACGAAATAATTGGCACGTTTTGCGAACAAGTAGTTCATATACAAAAAACACGGTGACGTTTCTGTAATTGTGTGAGAAAATCTAATTTTCTCCATGTCCATTCTAAGCCAGTACTGCTCTAGTGACAAAATACTCATGTGGAGCCCTCCTCTTCCAAATCTTCCAAAGTATCCCGGTCTACTGACCTGCCCATTTCGCCGCTGATCGGTGAGTTTAGCCCTTCTCATTAGATGACCACCTGAAACCAAGAGTTTATGGTGGTCTCACAGA
Source organism: Cryptotermes secundus (assembly GCF_002891405.2). Lineage (NCBI taxonomy): Eukaryota > Metazoa > Arthropoda > Insecta > Blattodea > Kalotermitidae > Cryptotermes > Cryptotermes secundus. The sequence goes on along the minus strand of NW_019772127.1, from coordinate 515,584 downwards.
AAACCACCATAGGTCACTGACCACCAGGGCTATTAAGTATGAAACAAGACCGCGCCATAGCTCAAGCGGTTAGTCGCTGGCTTCCCACCGAGGCGGCCCGGGTTCGATCCCGGCTCTGGTCAAGTGGGATTTGTGGTGGACAAAGTGACGCTGGGGCAAGTTTCCCCTGCCAATCATCGTTCAACCAATTGCTCCACAATCACCCTCACCTATCATCTGGGGCCGCAGTTCAAGGGACTTAGTCCCACCCCACTAGAAATAAAAAAAGTATCAAATAGCTCGACATAATCATTTAAACACGAATTCAAAATATTTCAGTATCCTATGCGTCGGAAGCAACTACCTTGCAGTCTCTTATAATTCCGGCACCGTGACAATGAACTGTCCTTATATAGCACATACATTCTTACTCACCACAACACGCTGAACGACAGCGGTTCGATTCTTGCATGGACTTTAATCTTTGCCCCCAAGCCTAGACCGGTTCTGGGAGTCACACTGCCCCCAAGGTCCCCTTTTCAAACGACACAGCAGCCGAAGCATGAAAATAGCCTCTCATTTCAATATAGTGCCTAGTTTAATGTGTGCAGCTTTATCTCCACGCCCCCATTCGATTTCATATCATGATGATGTGGCACTTTACTAAGGCAGACGAATACAATGGCGTTTCGTGACAATGTGTTATAGTAATTCTCATATAAACCCTTCAAACAAACTTCAAAGACACTTCCTGTAGAATGAGACAGGAAGAACTCCAGAAGCCTCTACAATGAACACGGAACACAGTAGAAACCTCAATCAAGTTTTGTGTAGCTTCACTTCATCTCATTCGATACTGTACAACCTAGCAGTTGACATAATATCGCAAACTAACGGCGCAAACGAAATGATTCTCAAAGTGTATTAGATACTACCAAGGATAACCATCGAGTTGCGGGCATGTACATCCACAAACGCTTGGAGGAACCTTGTATAAGCATAATTATTTATTTATTACGGACATCTTAAAGAATTCGAAGCGTCGGTAATGAGACAAACCATAAGAAACTACCCCAGCCATAAGCATATGTCGCAATTTTTACTATTAGATCCACAGTACTAAATCCTTTCCACTGGACAGTACAACCCAGTCCAACCTAACCTTGAAAGCGTATCCGAAACCGGTCACACTAGTCCACAAAAATGCAGTTCTCTCAGGAAACACGAACTTCCTTTCTATCTACTCATTTTATTTTTACGAGTACAATACGCACAAGAATTACTTCAAAGAATTGGAGTTTCTGGAGAACATGGCGAATGTCTATGGTTCCAATAAACTACACGTGTTCTTCGCACAAAATTCATGGCGTTATACGAGATGCGATAATGATCGTGAATACTGAGCATGTGAAGATATTGTAGTGTTGGCCCTTGCTTAGGACTCACTCATCCAGCTTTTGCAAGAGAAACTAACGAAACCCAACAGAGATTCTAAACGAATATATTCCGAATGTTGGGGGCACGCGGTAGCGTAGTTGGTTGGGGCACTATGCTACAAGCCGGAAAGTCGCGGCTTCGAGTTCCGATGAGGTGGATTTTTAAATTTACCTAATCCTTCTAGCCGCACTATGGCCCTGGGGTCGACTCAGCCTCTAACAGAAACGAGTACCGGGAATCTTCCTCGGGGGGTAAAGGGCAGCCAGCGCGTAATGCTGACAACCTCACCGCCAACTGTCTACAGAAAATGTGGGAGCTTCTGCGTCTCATAACCCTATGGATCTTCACGGCCTGTTACAGGGATAGTTTTACCTTTATATTTTCCGAAAGTTGAGCATTTAGCTGCGTCTACCTGTTCGATAATCTAAACTGCACACACACTTTCGTCCGTCTGAAATCTCGACATTCGAAACTACTCTGCGCCTTCCAACTGAATTTGTACTAGCGATCAATAAGGAAAGTTACCGAATGAAGTCAACGGTGAACCACAACTGGTGAAACAAAGTATAAACCTCACATGAAGCTGAAATCGAAGTTTACAGTACAGAACGGGGCGCAGAAACTTCCTTTTTATGAAGACGCATTGTGAAGGGAGGGGAGCTCCAGAAAAGTGGGGATAGGCTCGGCGAACACAGCAGTCGCGGAAGTTTCTAATACCCCTCAGTAGGAAGCATGAGGTGGACGAGTGAGCAGCGTGCGTTTGCTGTCGAAGCCTATTTTTCGAACAACCATTCCTACTTGGCGGTGCAGCGTCCGTTCCGTACTCCGGAATTAAGAACAGAGGTCCGGTTCCCAAACGGAAATCGATTGTTTTGTGGGTAGAGAACTTTAGGACAACCGGGAGTGTGGTGAAAAAATCATCAGGACGACAATGAACCGTCACGACGCCAGAAAATGTGGAGGCAGTTCGACAGTCGATTTTGAGATCTTTTTCGAACCAGCTCTTGAACAAATACATCTAGGAAAAGTCTGGTTCCAACAGGATGGTGCCACGGCCCACACAGTCCGAGCTTCGATGACAGTTTTGAGGGCAAAGTTCCCCGGACGGCTCATCTCGCTTCGAGGTGACATCCCGTAGGCAGCGCACTCACCTGATCTAACGCCCTATGATTTTTATGGGGATATCTCAAGGCAGAGGTTTTTAAATATCGCCCCACAAACCTGCTTCAGCTGAAGAATGTTATTCGGCAGGAAGTAGCCCAAATTCCGGTGCACATGTTGGAACGTGCAGAGGGGAACTTCAGAAAACGGTTGCATCAGTGCATAGAGAACGGTGGCCACCACCTTCAAGATATTTTGTTTAAAACTACATGATTTAAAACTTTAAAGTATGTTCTTTCATTAGCTAAACATAAATTTTGTCTATCAGCAATAATTGTTCTTTTATTCGCCTTCAAAAAAAGGAAGATTCTGCGCCCCATCCTGTATTTTAAGCTGCTTCTCTGCAGAAAGCAGGGGCATTAAATGAGACATTAGGTCCATCTTAAGAAGCCAGCAGACACTAAGCCAGTGCAAAATTTGAGCTTCTCACGGCTGTGACTATGGAGGTTACTGACGTCTGGGATGTGACGTCATGCAGTTTGGTACATCGTTATCGATGTTTCGGAGGAATGTGCTATCTCCATCTTCAGGGTGGAAGAGGTAAGGATGGAGGCAGCATGTTCCTCTGAAACATCGATAACGATGTACCAAACTACGTGACGTCACTTCCTACAAGACCGTAGTTTTAATACTTAATTACAGATTCGCGAGATCCAGTCAATAAACCCTGATCTAGGTCAGATGAATCCAGATTAGGTTCTTCTGGGTTGTGATTCATCATCTCTGCCAAGCGTGTCACACGCTCCACCATTTTACCCTCTTTCATTTAAGCATTCAAATAATATTTGGTGAAGAAGACAAAGCTCCGAACATACATATCCGAAAGTGGTCCAAGCACACGCCTTAACGTAGGCCTATCAACACTGCAGTAAGTAACGAAGAAAAAACACAGCACAGAATTATGGTCTTGTTATGGCCGAGATGCGAAAACAATGAACTGGTGGCAAGAATTCCAAAGGACAATGGGTGCGCCACAACAGTAGGATGGAGTTTTATTTACTTAGAACATAATATGTATTGCCTCCAATAAGAATGTGGATATGCTGTAACATCCTCTCTAAGATCTATAAGATCCAATACACGTAATACAGTCCCTTTCCCACCAAGTTATCTCCACCAAGATTAGGTATGCAATTCAGGTTTCTCGATATGAGCTAGTCGTGTAAAATTCAACTTAACACCAATCAAGTTCTCTGCGTCAGCTTGTAATTCGTGAAGTCCATCTTTATATAACACCGTATATACGGGAATCTGAGCCTTTTCTATATTCTGGTAATCTCATTGGCCGGTCACGGTAGCCGAGCGGTCTAAGGCATGCACTGTCTTCGCTCGCTCGGAAGCCGGGATCGTGGGTTCAAATCCCAATCAGGGCATGGATGTTTGTGTGTTTTTGTGTGTTTATGTACAGGTAGAGGCCTTGCGACGAGCTGATCACCCGCCCAAGGAGTCCTACCGTATGTCTAGGATCTAGTAAACCGAAGTGAAACGGAGAGTTTCATGGAGGTAGGCCTAGGCCCAAATGAAGGTTGTATCGCTAATAAAAAAAATTTTACTGGCCCGCAAATTACCTACCATGTAATTAATACTACGCGAGAGTTCAGTGAGCCCAGCGACGGTGCTATGACCTGCACGACCAGATAATCGGGGTTCGATTCTCGACAGGGACAAGCTATTTCTATTTTGTCTCGACCTCCTCACCCAATCTCTCATACAACGGGACTGGGGCGGGGTTGTTTCTCCTGGAAGAGGTTAAGAATGGTGGAGCTATGCTTACACTCCCACACACGCCTTCATGGCATGATGCTCCCGCAGTTTCCGTCCACGTATCTGCAATGTACATATGGCCCCATCACCAGAAGGAAGGCCTACAGCTGAAGCACATGAAACCTTGCACAGTGTGTGGGGGCAGTAGTATCGGTGGCGCGGCCAGTTTTATTTGTGACAGACTATGCGAATTTTCGCATGGTTGCTGACATGCAGGCAACGCAAAAAGTGGGGCCGACCCGATGGCTCCGTGTGCAGAAGGCCTAAGGATCGGGCTACGGATCAGACGCCCGCCCAGGGTACGGCTCCGCGACGGGGCAAGGGGTTTTCTTCTTCGCTACCACGTGAGGACCGGTTCTGGACTCGCCCAAGTCTCCTATGCAATCATTACCAGGAACTCTCCACCATAATAAAGCGCCACCTTCAGTGCTTCACATGCGTTTCCCCATATCCTTCGTAGGACAGTACAATCTCAACTCCCCGCTCCTCCCCCACAGTTCAGAAATAAGAGAGCACAACAGTGGATTTCTGTACATTGCTGGTTCCCGAACAAAGATAGCCATACATGAAAAAAGGGGAAAGTTTCCTATTTTTAATTACTTCCCAAATTTTACAAGAAAACAGTTTAAAAAAACTCGTTCTTCACCCGGGTTGTATTAAAGCAAACGGCGCTGAAATAACCTAACTGCTTAGACCAATTTATTGCCTCACGTATCTTTAATAAACATACTTAATGCTAGTGACTACGTTACAAGTATCATGTTTTTGGACATTATCCATCATCTTGTCTATATTTAAATAACCGTTGTGTTTATATTTCAAAACACAACGTTTCGGAGACTGGATTCTGTCTCCTTCCTCAGGTAAAACCTACTCAGTTGGGTCCAGTAGATAGCGCTAGTCCCTATCGTCACAAACTTTTAGATCTTACTAGTGACTACGTGTATATTAGATCAATCTACATGCGCTGTCAATAAAATCACACGAAATGAAAATAGTAACAGGACATATCTGTATGTTAAGCGGTGCACTGCTGAGCTCCATAGCGGTCTTAATTGTCATAATACACTCAATTACAACACAATTTTATTTTAAATTAATCACTGTCCCGACATGTTTCGGCATTTACAATTTAATCCTCGGCGTTACACGCTCGGTAATACAAAATGAACCAGCTCAAGGTTATTTCTCATGACTGTACATAATTTAAATAAAAATTATCATCAGTGTTACAACAGAAAGTAGATCACTGCTCATTTTTAATAATTATATATAATTTTTAAAAGTTTAATTTAATATTTTAAATTATATATAATTATGAAAAAATACTGAGCTGGTTCCTTTCGTATTACTCGGTAAAATTAAACACAAATTAAAATCACATATCTGAAACATAATTCGTCAACGGAAAAAGAAAAACTGAAAGACAACAGTAAGAAGGGTGGGAGTGTGTTCCAATACAATTATATCATCTTTTCTCTTTCCAAATTCGTTCGTGGCAACTTTACCCGACTCGTTTACTGCAGATATAAATCTGTTTCAAAGCTAAATGCACTACACATACCGAACTGCAAAGAGCCAATGATGATTTTCCCTGCATCTCGTTAAATATTAACCACACAGAACAGTGCATCTAACAGAAGTTGTACATCTTACTGAGATCTATGTTTTGTGCAATATATTAATTGTTTCTATGTGAGAGAATTGACTTCGCTATGCCTTCATCTCATTTATTGAAAACAAACAATAATATAGCCTATTGTTTCAAAATTAATCGTATAATGCTACAAACAGTAAAACGTTACTTTACCAGCAATACGTTACATAAAAAAATTAATTTGCCACTAAAATACAGGCTGTAATGAAAAGTCTGTTTACAATTTATGCCCCGAACTAATTTTTGGAACGCTGAGTTGAGGACATACGTTTAAATACAATGTGCTTCCTGTGAAGTGGGTGGTTATTGTGGAAATATACCAAATTATAATTGAAAACTCTTTAACGTAAACCACTACGACCAAATTTAATCGACATCCGTTCAGTAGTTTCGGAGACAAAATATGAGGGCGACGGAGAACGTCCTGAAGCTAACAGTTACAATTAAAAAGAGGATAAATACATAATTTGTCTTGCGGTGAATCCATCCACGTCCCGACAACGCACGTGGTATCTGAACGGACCACCAGAATTTCCTTCCATTGTCCTGCTGATCCAGATCCTGACAGCATCCACGAGGAGGAGCTGAAGGCCAGAGACGACGTCATCGATCTGTTGCATGCTGAGCGCTTCTGAATCGTGTCAGGGATTCATTCACCTCTGCGCACGTGGCTGTGATATGGGGAGGGGGGTGAGGACCATCAAAACAAACAGCGCCAGGGATACAATACACGACACTTATCTCTCTGGACTATAGTCACCCTACAGCACCCAGAACAGGCGCTTACTTTACTCTTTGTGGGAACTGTCCAATGTCTTCACAAATCCCTAAAGCCGCTTTCATACATTGTGTTTCGAGCGGAATTAACGGCCATCACAAGAAGCAAACCCAGCATTTTATATGGTTCAAAGTCCCGCGAAGTTTGCACTGGTAGATGACTGTTACAAGTTCCGAACTTTATTTAATGATGCGTAAATGCACAGCATCCACTGATCCACAAACTACCTGAAGACGACTTTCTTCATAGTCATAGCCGTGGAAACCTCAAAACTTACATACCTGAAGATGCTTTACCATACGCAGAAGTTATATAGTGACATGGGATGGAAAAATGACTGAATGCTGCATAGGCAAGGGTCTAGAAGTGAGCGACCAGCATTTGCATCGAGAGAGCGAGGAAAATGACGAGGAATCTTACCCAAGTCAGCCGGTAACTCAGTCCAGACTCGAATCGGATACCTCTACGTACATGCTCGGTATAGGTCTATTTCAATACGATGTTGCAAGAGCACATGTTACGTAACATCGAATGAGATGAAAAGATGGATATCAATCGATCGTAAGATTCTGGAAGGTACTATCTTGGCCGCGACAGTCGGAAATCCTCACCCAGTACGTAATGTTACCAATCTGATTGGTACATGTTATTTAGCGTCTGCTGCTTGGATTAGTGTTCATAATAAACTGAGAAGGGCTTGGAATGGGCCGCCTCTGTGGTCTAGTGGTCAGACTTCCTGCCGACAGATCCAGAGGTCCGGGTTCGATTCTCGGTGCTATCAGATTTTCTGAGAAGTAGTGGGTCTAGAGAAAGAAACTAGTGAAATGCTACATTTGGAGCATTGCTTTGTATGGGGCTGAAACTTGGACACTTAGGGCAGTAGATCAGAAACACCTGGAAAGCTTCGAAATGTGGTGTTGGAGAAGGATGGAGAAGATCAGTTGGACCGATTATGTGAGAAATGAAGAAGTGTTAATTAGAGTCAGTGAGCAGAAGAATATCCTACACGAAATAAGAAAACGGAAGGCTAATTGGATTGGTCATATCTTACGCGGTAAGTGCCTTCTAAAAGAAGTTATCGAAGGAAAGGTAGAGGGGCGGCTAGAAGTGACCAGAAGACGAGGAAGAAGACGTAAGAAGATGCTGGATGACCTTGGGGACTATATTTTCATTTGAACGAGAAAGCTCTAGATCGCATCAAGTGGAGGAACTGTTTTGGAAGAGACTGTGGACCTGTAGTCTGACAGATTACCGATGAATGAAGTGGGTCTAGAACGGCGTACACTCAGCCTCGTGAGGATAACTGAGGAGCTATTGCAAGGAAATTGCGGCTCCGGTCTATAAAACCGAAATTAACGGCCGTGGGGCATTCGTTGCGCTGACCACGCTACAGTTGGCACTAACTTCGCCGACAAGCGGAGGTCGTGAGGATAACTGAGGAGCTATTGCAAGGAAATTGCGGCTCCGGTCTATAAAACCGAAATTAACGGCCGCGGGGCATTCGTTGCGCTGACCACGCTACAGTTGGCACTAACTTCGCCGATAAGCGGAGGTCGCTCGGTCGGTATAGTTCACTTGCGGACTAAAACCACGGAGTTTGTTTATGATGTGGAATGAATCGCTCGTAGGCTCTTTCCCACCGCTTGTCTGAAACTGCGGATTATCACAAAGCAGCAAAGGAAAAGCAGCTGCTTCTGTGCAGACAATCCGACCTGCAGTCTTTCGACTACGAAACAGAACTACGCATTCACTGGGCAGTGACTTCAATTAGTTAAGTTCGTCTCTTGGTTCATTTAATCGCGTTACTACGAGGCGAATTGGGGGGGGGGAGGGGGAGATGTTTTAAATGACACTGTGCCATGTCAATTGCATACGTTCCGAACGGCTGCCTTCGACTGCCCATGGCCTCCGACTGCAAGGTCATCAGGCTTCACTGATCCTACATTTCTTTTGTGAGGCCTTTTAATCTTTTGCTGGGATTAGGTTTCATTAACCTGACGCTGTCATACCAGTTTTTTTCCCCCTTGGCACTACAGCCCCAGTGGGCCTAGGCCTACCTCCATGAACTTCTCCGTTCACTTCGGTTTTTCGAGATGTTACACATTCGGTAGGACTCCTTGGGCGGGTGATCAGCTCGTCGCAAGGCCTCTACCTGTACACAAAAACAGAAAAACGCACACACACAAACTAAACATCCATGCCCTGAGTGGGATTCGAACCCACGATCACGGTTTCCAAGCGAGCGAAGACAGTGCATGCCTTAGACCGCTCGGCTACCGTGATCGGCGTCATAGGAGTTTACCTTTTATTTTTCTTTCCTTCCTCACTTTATCTAAATTCCCTTTACACACAAAGTGTCAGTAAGCTAAAAGCGGAAGGGTGCCTTTAATTTTATTACATTCTGCCCCATTAGACCGAGTAAAGCGTTAACTTGAATTGGCTAAATGGCGTCGAAGGGGGGGGGATGGCTGTGAACGATGAAGTTGATTTTTTTTTATTTATTACTTAAATAGCAATCAGAATTACAGCATTCTATAAGCTACTGTGATAACATTGGGCTAATAAACCCGCCTAAGACAGGATGAGGATCCTTCCACCGAAGGAGTCTCTGTTTTCCACTTGAGGTCAATTGGAAGACGTCTTTTCAATCGCCTGTTGAAGTTGAAATGAAGCTATGTAAGAACGTCCGAACATTTACGGCAAGCGTGACTGAAGCGGCAGAAGGCTGAGATGACACTCGAATTCGGGACCTTCCTATTCGCTTTCGGGAGTTCCCGAACCTCGAAGAGAAAGCAAGGAACGGCCACAGTTTATCTGTACATGGCACTGAAGCAGCAACCTGGGAGACCTCAGCTACACAATTAGCAAGGGCGAAGCGAGCGGCCTCCGTAGTCTAGAGGTAACGTTCCCACCTCATGACTCGTGGTACGCGAGTTCAAATATCCGGCGGAGGTCGTCGAATTTTTAAGGGCGGAAAAATTCAGGGAACAAGTCCTCCGGGAGGGACTTTAAGCTGTGTGTCCCGTGTCGTAACTTTACGGCACGTAAAAGAACCTCATATCCCCAAAGGGGATCACTGAGCCAAATTCCAGGACGTTTCCCGCCCAACAATAGTCTCTAAGGCCTCTGATAGATGGGGGAAGCATTATAGACACCGCTAAGCAAGTGGCCGAACTCGCTTGCTCGGCGGGACTGATGGTACGCACCATTTATCGGTAGCGTAAAGAGACTGGTAGAATATCATAGAGGGAAGCACAATAGATCAAACTGGTCGCGGTGCATGGGGAAACCCACCCTCTCTAAATAACTAACTAACTAAGGACGAAGCGCAAAACCCACGGGTTTAAGAGAAACTGATACTTGTACTCTCTCACGGGCTAAAGAGACCTTCGCAGATTAATGTCCTGTTATGTCAGCAAAACAGGCTGTGGAACATTTTCTTTCTGTTCTCGCGTTCAGAATAACAGCTTCACGACAATGCATAATGACAGCAGCTTTATACTAGTCTCCGCACTATGATAAAACCGTTTTTAGCTAGATGAGCTGTATTAATACCTGAACAAATGTGAATTACTGACCTTTTATCTTATGTCACAGAAAAATGTAGTAATTATCGTTATTCGAAAGAAGTACATGGAAAAGTTTACCTTACTCTGACCCATTTATGAGTTCTTTGCAATGAAGTGCACATTCGCAAATCTAACACACAATGAATAAGTGTCCGTCAGTCAATACAAGTTTCAACCCCCAAACCAATGATCGAATTTTGATTCAATTCAGCATTTGTCTGCACTAAGATCTGCCAAAGAATTTACATTTTGTTCATGTCGGTCCAACATAATCGATACTACGGCCGTGAATAGTCTCAGCAGCTGATGCAACTGTAAACCTATGACATTAGGCCTATTCATACATAAAGCTGAAACTTGACTCTTTCCTTCGACCAAAAAATAGGGGGGGGGGAAAAAAAATCAAAACAAACTCCATGGCCTGTAGTCCGCAATCCAACTATACCGACCGAGTGGCCGCCGCTTGTCGGCGTAGTTCCAATTTTTGTGGATAGAGCGTGTCACGTGGTCAGCGCAAAAGATTCCCCATGGCCGTTAATCAAGGTTTTCTAAACCGGAGGGGGGGGGGCTCATGATACGAAAATGCTGATATAACGCAAAACTGAAATCTCACTAAAAATCTGTAACTTGTATTTGAATAATTTCAAAATGGTGTATGGTTAACAAAATGCAACAACTGGAGGTTTCTATACTGTAATTAGCCTCATAAGCACATACTTGTATAAGCAATATCACAGGCAGTGGCGCATTTTACTGCAAAATATGCAGCTGCTGAGAGTCACGTTTCCACATTTTTGATACTCTAGTGCTCTGCTCTGCTCTACCTTTCATACATGCATATTGCAGTTCTAGTGTTCATTTTGTTCAAAGACTTCATAGGAATACTATTTACAGCTATTTTATGTACAAGGAAATTCAAAATGAAGTGAACGCTATCACTCATGCCACATATGCTGTAGGCAGCTACCTGATCAAGCTTTTTCTATTACCAGTCGGACATGCGAGTGTCTTCCCACATGCCAGAAGCACATGTGCTGTGAAAATGGTGTCTATGGAGGAGAAAGCACTGTCTTATTTAGTACGCAAAAGATGATTCTTTTTGTATGTGCAATGGGGCCAGTCATGGTACCCGAGCGGTCTAAGGCATGTACTGTCTTCGCTCACTTGGAAACCGGGATCGTGGGTTCGAATCCCACTCAGGCCATGGATGTGTAGTTTGTGTGTGTGCATTTTTCTGTGTTTGTGTACAGGTAGAGGCCTTGCGATGAGCTGATCACCCGCCAAAGGAGTCCTACCGAATGTGTACGATCTAGAAAAACCAAAGTGAATGGATAAGTTCATGGAGGTAGGCCTAGGCCCACTGGGGCTGTAGTGCCAAGGAAAAAAAAAAAAGGTGCAATGGGTGATTCGTAAACATCACTGGAAGTCTCCCCGACTATGAAAGTTGATTTGCATGTGATATAAGTAGTCTGAAATAAAAGGGTATTGCTAGGAGAGAAGAAATTCTGGTCATCCCCACTGCTGGTAGAGGAATGTGAACTGCTGTATCGGATGAACACATGCTGTGTGACTTAAGAGTATTACATTGGGTGCCTGTAGAGTTTGTAAGAGACTTGAAGAGATTCTACATCAGTTAGTATGTGTTACATGAACACTATATGCATAGCTTAATTTATATGAAGTGTTTACTTCATTTTACACTGTCCTGTATTTATAAAGCACACTGAAGTTTTAATTTATATATGTGACATTTTTTAATAATTCATGGCAAATTACTGCAGTAGGAGCATCACTATTGTCCTGTCAACAACACTGCTTTCCTTTTCCCACCACATGAGCTCCTTTTGTACAGAGATGCCCTTGCCCCAACACTCCTTCTCCCCTAACAATGGATACTGCATAGGTTGAAGAGGGGAAGCTGGCAGGGGAGTGGAGGGGGAGAAAGTGACTGGCCTTGACAGGACAAATAAGTTGCTCCATACTGTAGTTATTCTGCAGTAGTAATTCCGCACACCATATCTCTAAGTTCGCCAATCATGACTAATAGCAACAAAGACTCCATGTAAGCCTCTACAATGGGTGCTTAATCACGTTCAATTAATACAGAGTCCTGAAACTTTATGCAGCAATATAACTTAAAAATATACTATCTTCCTTAATGCCATTATTTATAACATGAAATAGCAAGCTAGCTAACACCATAATGGCAACTTTCTGTCATAATGTACATACAACAAAATATAAATATGTTACCAAAAAGTACTGAGAGACAGATTTCAAATCAAGAAACTGAATCTCGAAGAAGCAGCAAAGCTGTTTGCTATCACACACATAATCTAACAACATATTTCTTCGATACTTTATATGTTTATCAGTTGACAAAGAATCTTAAAAGTGCATCTGCCCCTAACCTTCCTGACAGCTGAGTAAAAAAAGAGAAGTACTGACAACAGATTGAAGGGTGAGGGACATATGAAGAGGGATCATGTGATAACTTTCTCCATAAAAGTATATTTACAATTCTGCTTCCATTAAACTTTAAACTAAATTGTAAGTTTCCTCGAACTTTAAAGTAATGACACACAAGAGATTTTACTTCATTTTAGGGACAGAGCTTCACAATTCTTGCCACTATGCATAAACAGCCGTTATGTTTGAGGAAAGTCTCTGTTTCTGTTACTAACAACAACTGTCTTCGTAACATGCACTCTGAAGGTGACTGCCCATTGTTGTGGTCCACCAGTATTTCTTAACTAGTTTCACGATGTGTCTCAATAAAATGTAGACAATATTTCGTGACATGCCAAATCACGTAATTTAGCACACTACTACACTATTTTATACTTCCCATTTACAAGGCATACTTTACAGCATTTTTTGGATGCAAACCAAATGTTGTAATTAATGACAGCTCCTAATTAGCTCATTCTAGTGCTCACTGATTTGATTCGTGGTATAGACCGATAATTAGGATTAGTAGGAATGTTGATCTAATTATTATTCAGGATTTTATGTTCGATGTTGTTATTACAATTGTTATTGGTAGTAGTAGTGCAATTTCTACATCGAAGATTAGAAAGATTATGGCAATGAGGAAGAATCGTAGTGAAAATGGTAATCGTGCTGATCTTTTTTGGGTCGTTCTTCTTCTAATGCACTTCAGAATTCACAGAAAAATTTAACACATTAGCCAATGGTATGACAAAATGAGGCTGCACATGATCTCATGGTCACTAACACATTATTACGTGAAGACCATGGCTTTACACATTATTTTCTCCAGTTCATTATTACTTCATCCTTCCCAGGTCCAAATATCCACATCTGCACTTTGTTCTCAAATACCCTCAATTCTTACTCTTCCCTTAGAATTACAAGTTTCATTTCCATATAACATGACAGGTAAAATTAGTTCCATGTAATCTGATTTTGGAACATATGAAGATAAGGGATCATAAACTGAATGATAGTAAGCATTTCACAAAATTCTGTTTAATTAACGGGAAAAACGCTCATTCTAAAAAATAATTTGTGGTGCAAATGTGCAGGTAACTTCGCATAGAAATGCTCTATGAGCATTTGTCCTATTCTCAAGCACTACGACATAGAGGGACATGCATTTAACATTACAGACATGGATTGTACTTCAATGTGTGAATTTTAACAGGAAATGCACATAATTCATAAATGTTGCTGCTCAAATTGTAAATGTAATATAAAAAATAACAGATACGGAAAAGAACTAAGTACAAGTACAAGGCAAGTGAACCCTGTACTTAATTAATTAAGCACCATGTCACAAAGATGTATGGGGAAGCTAAACTATAGGCCCACCCACATGAGGTACTGTTCAAAATGACCCCCCCCCACACACACACACTTGATGCACAATGTTGTGTGTTGCAACAGTGACCGCATAGCGCTGTGAATTGTTTCAGGGTTACTCTGAATGTTATCAGCTGTTTGCATTATTCTATCAACAAGTTCATCTCTTTGTTGGTGAATTTTGCTGGTCCATCAATGTCTTCACGTGGCCCAAAAGGACATAATCAAGTAAAATGAGATCAGATGACCTTAATGTTCATGAAACAGTCAATCCACCGATCACTATACTAGCAATTCAAGTACAGCATGTAACATGTTCCCACAATGCAGAGGTGCACAGCATGTTAGATCCACTTTCCTGCCCTTGTCCATAGAGGAATATAATTTAAAATTCAAGGCAGTTCATTCCAATGGGGAGAGTAAATGTTGCACATTAACCATCTGGCATGCAATTGTGTCTGAATCTGTTAATATTTATATTATGTTTTAGCCTTGTATATTAAATTTACAATTTGAAAAGTAGAGTTTATGGATACTGTTGATTGCCCTTTAATTTGCAAAGTAAAATCCAGGTGGGTAACTGTAAATGTCCTAATAACAATAATGTTTCAGAGTCAGTAACATGTTCATACTATATTTTTGACCCAGAATACCTAATTAATAACCTTCTAAGTCTGGTCTTTTTTTTTGTAATACACTTCTAACACTGTTGTGGTACCATGTTGCATGAATTCTACCATCAGCACTCCTTTCGTATCCCAAAAAACAATTTCCATCAGCTATCTGGCAGGCAGACAACATTTATATAAACCCTTTCAGCTTGTTTGGTGAATGTGTGTGCATCCACTGGTTTTAGTGCCCTTTGGTTTCAATACTCACAAATGTAAGCAGGTTTCATCACATGTTACTTGCATAATGTGATTAAGAAATTCATCACCATCTTTGAGGTATCACTCTAAAAAAGTCAAAGCCGAAGTCATTCCCTACATTTGGTATGCACATGTGAGCACTTTTAGGACCCATCTTGCACAAAACTTGTGACAGCCTTTAGTAGCAAAATATCTATACAATTACACAAAGGTAAAGTAGTATCCCAGTGCCTAGCCATTAGCTTTTGAAAGCATGAGAGAAGAGCCCCAAACACCCTAGCCTTCAGCCATACATTAAGATGAGTTGGTAGTTCCGCACTCCAGTGTCTTACATAAAGTATGCCTCAGAGAGGCCCAATATCGAGTCTGGGCTAAGCTGTGATGAGAAAAATCTTCAATACTGCTGAGAACTGAATATTGGTCTTCCAGCCTGGACAGTCAATTTACTTAGCTATCTCATCTCAATAAAAACAAGCAGATTAATGAAACTGGCTTCCTACCAGTGATAAGTCAATGATTTCTCTCTCATCTGAAATGACTAAGATCATATTGGAAACTTACCTCACAGCATGCAATACAATCTACTTCAATCTGATCTTTTTAGGAGTGTCAAAGGAACACAAGACACAAAGCTATTCCTGTCCTTTGGAATGATTCATCTATAAAACTACTATGACACTGTACTGGGGGTCAGTAATAAAAGTTGCCTGGCTCAGCTAATGTTAATCCACAGTGACCCTTTAGAGCTCAAAATTAACATGAGACTTAACTTGAACTTATACTTAGAAAATCTATAATTTTTACTTTAAACAGTTTCCATTATGAATTATAATAATGGAAATGCAAAGAAAAATACTTCCATGACTCTGCAATGTGATAACTGTAAGTTCTACAATATGAGATGCATGCAGATTTATGATGTATATATATTCACAAAAAGGCACATTTGGAAAACTTCTATACCCCAAAATGGAGTACCTTCTCAGCTCTCCTTCTTGTTAGACTGAGCAAAACAGCATGTCACAGATCTATGTGTGAGAGCACAATGTTATGAAACCATCCAAGTTGGGTGACTGCATTTAAGTCCATTATCTGTTTCCTTTACCTTTCTTGGGGTACTGGGTAGGTCTGTGTTTAATGCAGGTTTGCACAAACGTGAACAAACACTACTACAAAATGATAAATAAAACAAGAAGTTCTGAGAAGGGCTTATAACATGATCTTTCCTTCAAATCTTCAATCTGCAAAGAATACAATTTAGTGGTTCATTTGTGTGCATAATTTTTCATCCATTATAGATTCTGATTATGCGGAATTTCTTAACCTCAGCAACTGCCCCGTCACTTTGCTTGCAGTTTTGACATATATATCTGTGTGTGTTTCATAGGAAATTTATAAGCATGATTACGATCCAACTACACATTAATTTCCACATCCCTAAATCCAATGTTTCCTAGTCAGCATGACCTTACTGAAACATATATATAGCTACCATGTAATTGTTTTGCTATCTACAACAAACTTTTCTTAAAAAAAAAAAGCTGTATACCATTTGAAAAAGCTTCTCTGAACCAAATATAAGAACAGGTAAAAAACCGAAGAGTGCCTCTTTCAGGATGTGGTGCCATGTAGATCTTGTGTGAACCAACATTTCGGAGGAACATGCTGCCTCCATCTTTATGAGAGAAAAATTTGTGAGCAGGTGGCTGGCAGACTGAGCCACCAGTCAATAACACCATGAACATGGTGGCAACACGTTCCTCTGAAACATCAGTTATACATGATTTACATGGCGCCACATCCCAGAAGACAGCATTCTTCATAGTCACCCCTAAGAAAACCCCAGATCCTAAAGGTAAAGAACACTTTGAAAACTGGTCATCATACCAATATTGTTATTCTCAACTTAAAATTCAGCAGCTAACTTCAAAATTCAAAATCCCTTATTCCCCGACAATAAAAGTATTACAAGTAGATTCAGTTCTGGGAATGCCTACCAATCAGGTCAGAATTTGTCTCTTCAGTTCTCATATCTAAAAATATGAAGATTACTGCCAAAACATGTAGTGTAAAAGTGAAGAGAAAGGTGAAATTGTGTGCACTCTAAGATGGTTAGCAAAAATACACATCATGGACAGAATTATAGTTTTACTTGTTATTTTCTATGGGTGCGATACTTTGTTTCTCACTGTATGGGAAGCACATAGACTGAGGTTGGACCTGAGGACTTTCAACACACTACACAGCATTATATCGCAGGACTGAGGGTGTTGAACAGAGTAATAATGGGGAATATTTAGGATTAAAAGATAGGAAGTAAGTTAGATAAAACTGTATAATGAGAACTTCATAATTTGTAACCTACAACTACCATTAAGTTGATCAAATCAAGATTCAGCCAGAAATCCTTAAGGGAATAGCACACTTGTGAGACCCAGGCACAGACAAGAAAATAACAGATATTAAGAGATAAACTATGAGGATATGAACTGACTGCATCTTGTTCATGACACAGTCCAGTAGGCATCCTCATGAACAATGAAACTAACTTTCACATTCCATAAAAAGGAGGGAATTTCTTGACTAACTCAATGACTACCAGCTTCTCAAAAAGGATGGTGTTTCATGAAGTGTGTGTTGGTTTTCCTGTCTGTGTCTCAAGAAATACTCTTAGACTACTATAAACATTCTTCCTCATAGGAGACATAGTAATAGGCTTTAAATTTGTATTAATGAAGTTCTACAATTGATATTTTTTTGGCAACCAAATGTAGGAACATTTAATAAAGAATGATGTGCTAATGTTTCAGTGAAGGTTGTTAAGTGGGGTTAGAGTCAATTAAATGTTGAACAGTTCTACTGAATTTATGAGAACACATATTTCAGAATACTGTACCCTCATATGTTCATTCATATGCCAGGAATTAAAACTGAAGGAACAGGAATGAAACAGCTTGATGGAATTTGTGTAGATCAGCGGTGTCAAACATATGGCCCCCATTGCCACAAAGTGCAGCCCCTCAACTTTTAGAGCTAACTGATATTAAAATCAATATTAAAATTTTAGTAGAAATATTTTTTGTAAAGACAATTTTCCAACAGACCAGAAGACAAGAAGTCTCACGCAGACATAAATTAGCAGGCTGCAGGATTCAATGTTTTGCTATTTCTAACATAACTTCTTGTGTAATCTCTCTTTTTACATACTGAAAAGTTGTTTGATACTTGTCAAAAATGGCATTCTCTTGCTTTTTAAAACTGTAAGATATGTGACTTTAGGTAATTATATTGAAATTATTCCTAAATAATAAATAGAATTAAATTTCCTTATATCAAAATCTAATGTATATTTCTATTTTGAAGTGCAGCCCAGGACTATTATTTATAGGGCTGAGGTGGCCCTCTGTACAAGTTGAGTTTGACATGCCTGGTGTATATTAAAATGTCTGCAAACAGTGCAGAGAGAGGGAGAAACAGAAATATATTAGATATTGCCCAACTTAAATATGAACCTGGACCAACTGGAAAATCGTAAGCAAGCAGTTTGTACAACTTCTTTGCAATAACAGTATGAAATGTGTGCATAATAGGATGCAGTATCTGTTATTCTTCATGATTCATCTCTGAAACTTGTCGACAATCACTCACCCAAGAAATTATTCATTCTTAAATTCTAGGATCTGTGAAAGATGATGATACTACTACTACTACTACTACTACTACTACTACTACTTCTGCTTCTGCCACCACCACAACTGCTGCTACTGCCATCATTAGCACTACTATTACTAATAAAATAACAACACTAATAACAGCAACAAATACCACGAGAACGACTGCGGGTGCGGGAGTGTGTAGACAGCCCACGGTTGGGACGCTGTGGCACTCTGAGGAGTCCCAGCACATGGACCAACTCATACTGGGTGATCTCACTGCGAGAAACAGCTCGCTGGCTCAGCCGCAGGTAGAAGGACCGACGCTGCTGCTCTGGAGATGTGCTGTGGCCAGTGTTGGCTGTCACTGGGGGGTTGGATGAAGGCTGCTGCTGGGGTGAGTGAGCACTCTGTGATGATGAACTGGAGGTGTCTCCAGAACTGCTACTGTCATCACCAACTGATAACTGACCTAATAAACAGAATATGACATGTGTTTAATTTAATGTAAAAAAATTAGAGAACAATTATCCTTTACAGAGATTCAGAATGGTATGTGCTTTATTAAGGTTACTCTCTGGTTTATTATCCAAGTCTGAATTACAATATACCATTTAATAAACGTGTAATGAGAAAGTTAAATATTTGTCTGTTTAATTTTCAAAACCACACAATATAGTTTGTGAAATGTGGCACATGCATGCCTACACCAGAAAGCCTTCCTTTACATGAAGATCATATTGTATGTACAACAACTGAAAACATAAAAGTGAATTTAAAAAAATTTCTTGTTGCATGGACCAACTAATAGCCACATCATGAATTTTTAATGCAGCTCATTTCCTTCAAACATTTCCATCTGTACTGTGGGGCTAACCCCCAGTGACTTCCATCCGTTTGGTCCACGGAAAAACCACCTTGCCACCTTCACGGCAAACGTCTCGCTGATGATGAGGAGGCTGAAATGGCGGTACAGAAGTGGCTGAGACAATAGTCAAAAGACCTCTCTGCTGTGGGTTTTGACGCACAGGTAATGAGATGGGACAAGTGTATCAATGTTGGTGGAGGACATGTCGAGAAATGGATGCTTTTCCTGGCTTGAATACCACATGTTTTACATTTTATATCCATTTGTGACCTATTTACTGAGTGTCCCTCATACTTATCTCTCCTCAAGCGGCCTCCATAGTCTAGAGGTAACGTTCCCACCTCATGACTCGTAGTACGCGGGTTCAAATACCCGGCGGAGGTTGTCGNGGCGGAAAAATTCAGGGAACAAGTCCTCCAGGAGGGACTTTAAGCCGTGGGTCCCGTGTCGTAGCTTTACGGCACGTAAAAGGACCTCATATCTCCTAAGGAGGTCACTGAGCCAAATTACGGACGTTTTCCGCCCAACAGCAGTCTCTAATACCTCTGGTAGATGGGGGAGGCATTATAGATACCTCTCAGCTAGTAGAGCCGGTCTCGCTGGCTGGGCAGGACTGATGGTAAGCACCAGTACCGGTAGGATATAGAGACTGGTAGAAATCACAGATTGAAGCACAATGGACCAATACAGGTCTAAGTGCATGGGGAAACCCACCCTCTCCAAATAACTAACTAACTAACTAACTAACTAACTATCTCTCCTCAGAAAACAAGAAAAGTAGGCTGAAACAGATGCACCATGAATACAGGAATAAGCTCACTAAAAGCCTCACCTACTGCACTGCATTGTGCAACCATTTGGCTAAGGCATGCGAAACTGCAAGCCAACAGATAGACAGCCCTCCACTTAAAATGTTATTTGGACAAAATGCACGAATATAATATAGGCTTCCTTTTGACAAACTTTACAGGAAAGCTACAAGTAATATTCATCTCATGTTACACAGAACAAACACATTACCATTAAAACTGCATGTTCAAGCAAGGCATTTATTAAGGGCATATCAGCATCTTCACACATATGTATAAACACTGAACATACCAGAAGCATCATGGTCAGCTGACGAGGGGTCCGGGTCAGGTGTTAAGTTCTTATTCAGCACATCATGGTCTTCATGGAAAGTGATGGAGTGCAGTTTCTGTCCCATCAAGAAACTCTGCAAGGCAAGGAATACCCACATAAGCTTGCAAACTATTTACTTTGAACATATAGACTTGTAAACAGCAACATATTAGTAATTACCTTCTTTCTTAACAAATATATGCTTTGGATTAAATGTAAGGTAAAGTTGTCCCTGTACTCAACTAATTAAGCACTACACCATGAAGGGATATGGGAGAATGGATGTATAGATCCATATTTTCTTTACCTCGGCACTAGTTGGAGGTAAAGTGGTCACCTTCACGCCCCGGCCGCTTTACCGCAGGGGAGAAAGCCACCGGTACCCACTGGATAGGAGGATGGGTGGGCTCCAGGGCAGGTATGGACGACGTGGAAATGAGAAAATTCTTGACCCTACCGGGACTCGAACTCCGACCCTTCAGTCATCCAACCCATAGCCAGTCACTATACCGACTACGCTATCCCGGCTCCCATATTCTTTGTGTTGGTATAAAAACGTCACAAACCTGGGACACATGTTTCAAGGACCGTGCTTTCCTATTACAAATACTTTTGTATGCCTCACTGCATAAATAAAAACTATGGATACACTCTTTTATAATTTCACGGGAAAGGAAAACCTTATAATCCTGGATGCTAATCTGTTGCAGATACAACATAACAATGACAATTTTTTCCCCGCAAATAAATGAACGCTCTAATTCCTGAGTTGTGGCTGGCATTACATAGATGTGAAACGGATTTGATTCGATTCAGCAGCATGAAGAAGCTACTGGACACATGAGTCAGGAAATCAGGACCTGTGCAAAACTTGACTTCCTTGGTTGCAGCCATCATGCCCCTTATCAGCGCTTCATTCATATGTCCATAACACAATTACCACACGGTGGCGCAAAACGTTAATTTCTGAGATACCAATTAAACAAATCACGAGTTTGTTAAAAAAAACAAGCCATGTTCTTCCATCCTAATTAAGGTTCTGGACATTTTAAAACATCTGTATACGCCAACAGGCAACAGATTATTCGAAAGTTGTAATACACGTATGTACGTAAAATTAAAAGAAACCCCAGACTGACAAAATGAATGTTTCCCATCACAACTTCAACTTTACTCTCAACGAAAGGAATTAATATTCAGACAACCAGCTGCTTGACAGAAACATAAACCATTTTAGTAGATGGGTGGTATCTACAAACTAAATCAACTCTTGGCTTATAAAACACTGCATCCACTGCACAAATCAACCATGTTTTGTAGTAAGTTTCATTTAATTCCCTTTCAAATTTGTTGCAATAATAATAATAATATCTATCATGTGCAACATTATACCTGCAAACTAGTCAGATGGGCTGAACTAAAAAGACGACAACCATTCCTTTCAACGTCCTTCACGATTCATCAACAACAAGAATTCTGCCAAGCGAATGCAGGCTAATTAATTATACCAATGTGCATAGGGTGACAGATGAGATGGAATAGGCAAGATATCTTGGATCTGAACTGCATAGAGAAGAAACGTTCGTTGCACTACTGGGAATACAAGATCAGTAACAACCCAATCAGTAATAATGCATTGCAGCATCTAATGCAAATAGAACATGGTAAAAATTAAATGCCCCCTACTGTGCTCACTGTACCGATGTGTAAAGTGCACTGTCTTTTGAGAGCGCGGACTCAGGCAGAAGACTCCGACGATGTTCCTCCTGTGAAGTCGACCTGATCCAAAACACGTAAGTTTACTTCAAGGCTGCATCGTTTAAGTCCGTTTAGAAGAAATAATGAATAACGGACAGAAAAAAAACAAGTGAAGACACTGAGATAAAGACGCAAAGAGGAAAGGAAATAAGTTAAGAAAATAAACTGCTGATAATGTTAGGATACAGAAAATTTAAATAGCGGGGCTAAGTGATTGGCTATGGGACTGAACTTCAATGCTGGCACAAGCCAAGTACCGTTCTCTTCGCCACGGCGTTCAAACCCGCATGAATCCAGCACTCCTTCCCCCGGCGAGCATCAGGAGATCCTTCCTGTGGATATGCTGGCCTGAGCGTGGATCTCAACACTCACTTCTATTCAGTCCCAAAATCTAACATACACTGAGCTCAGTCTCCAAGCTTCCTCACACTTCCAGATCATGGAAGCACAACTCTATGCGGACCACAGGCTCAAGAGGAGCAGAAGGACAAGGGCAATTTCTTGATCTTCTGTCCTCTACCATTCACGAAATCACACGACTCAAAATATCTGAGCTCCCGATTGCTTCGATATGAAAGAGCAACATGTCGCTAGTACCAAGATGCGACTGCCAGTCTGTAATGTGTTTCCCACGCCTTAGAGGTTCGGCAACTTCTCTCACAGAACTGTATCGCGGGCAGACTACACAAACTCGTGAAAGGGACGGCAAGATGCTGCCGAACTCCCATTGTTCTGTACGCGAGACAGAAGTAGAGATAAGAAGAGCTGGGGGTAGGACTTCGATGTCGGTGTAGGAAGAACTGGCAGTGGCACTGTAGCTAGAGATCTATTTCTTACAGTGCAGTTAATGACACCGTACCACTCAGGATTTTACTGGTGCGCCATTAGACTTCAGAATGGCTACAATTCTGCTGTTCGACTGAGCAAAAGCTTTTGTTGCACTTTTCTCATTAAATAGGTAGCTCAGGCGACCGCCTCTGTGGTCTAGTGGTCAGAGTTCCTGGTTACACATCCAGAGGTCCGGGTTCGATTCACAGCGTTACTAGATTTTCTGAGAAGTGGTGGGTCTGGGGTTCACTCAGCCTCGTGAGGATAACTGAGGAGCTATTTCAAGGAAATAGCGGCTCCGGTCTAGAAAACCAAAATTAAAGGCCGTGGGGATTCGTTGCGCTGACCGCGTGACACCTCTATCCGCAAAAGTTGGCGCTAACTTCGCCGACAAGTGGCGGTCGGTATACTTCGCTTGTGGACTAAAACCTCGGAGTTTGTTTTTTGTTATGGGTAGCTCGGTCAGCACACTCGTATTTACTGGCTACGTGCTGTACGGTGGGGGGGGGGGTTAATTCTCAGCGGGGGCAAAATTTTTCGCATTTCCGCCCAAACCGGCTCTGGAGCTCATCCATTAAATACGTACTGGGTCTAAAGCGGCCTGGACGTGAAGTTGGTCAGTCACCTCTACCTTGTGCAGGGGTTAAGAGTTATGTATCAACTTATCGCAATACATCATCATGACGTGGAACTTAATTACGAAAAGAGAACTGACTTTTTGTTTACTTATGTATGCAGAAGACAGGCGTTTTCACTTTCTCAAACATCAGGTCGCAGTCCATTTGGGGCATGGATTATATTGGCGTTCCTTCTGTATTGCGTCATCCTGTCTGGATAGAGAGACCACGCGATGTGCCGACCCCACATACAATGCTCACTGTCACGTATCTAAGGTACTTTAAACCGGAGTATGCCGCAATTTAAACGCCATTAGCTAAAACGTCTGTGTGAAGAGAAATGGGCCGTTTTAGCACTGACTGTTTAAATGTTCAAAGCGTTCGTTGCTTCAGAATTAATTTCGAATCAGAGCTAGCTTAATACATTAATCTGTCCTCACCAGCGATTTCTGGTACATCTGCTAGCAAGCTGACAGACACACACATACGCTGCGGGACCTGAGCATTTATTCATTGCAGCCGAATCTATCGGTCACCATGAAACGTCAATGACCAGTCACACCCCTGTCTAATGCAATTTGTCTTGCCTTAGGTGTGCTGCAGGAATCCACGCCCTGTACCACAAGCGGCGATTTTAACAGGCGGTCGCCATGGTAGCACGCCATCTTGTTTTAAGCTACAACCCCTCCCCCGCGACACCATATTAAAAAGTGGTACGGGAGCGAACATTCCCGTTTTATAAATAAATCTGCTATAATTTCAAATTCAGCAGAAAATTGTCAAAATCATTACGAAAAAACTATCACACACCGGAACTCCCGCCATGTAGAAAAGTTTAATGCTGTACTTATAAAAAATCTCCATTCCGTGCAGCAGAAAAACTGCCTCGGTCCTAAGTCTTGGCTACTGATAACCAACATCAAGTGGAATCCAAGGCACCCCGGTATCTCTAGTGTCTGCAGGAAAGAACAAAAAAGGGACCAAAAGAAACCGAGGGGGAGATAAGACTTCAAAGACTAAATTTCTTCTAGATAATATATAAACATTCAGTTCCACCTCACAAGAAACATATTACGTCTTAGCTACAAAGCTCAACCGGTTAATGCTCTTTAGGGAACCAACTGCTGTTTACTGTGGGAACCACAAGGAACATATATATACAGTCATTCATTCATCAGTAATCTGTCAAGACGACAGGTCCACAGTCTCTTCCAAAACAGTTCCTCCACTTAATGCGATCTAGAGCTTTCCCCTTCAAATGAGAATATCCTCTTCTGTCCCCAAGGCCATCCAGCATCTTCTTACGTCTTCTTCCTCGTCTTCTGGTCACTTCTATCCACCCCTCTGTCTTTCCTTCAATCGCTTCTTTTAGAAGGCAGTTACTGCGTAAGATATGACCAATCCAATTAGCCTTCCGTTTTCTTATTTCGTGTAGGATATTCCTCTGCTCACTGACTCTAAATAACACTTCTTCATTTCTCACATAATCGGTCCAACTGATCTTCTCCATCCTTCTCCAACACCACATTTCGAAGCTTTCCAGGTGTTTCTGATCTACTTCCCTAAGTGTCCAAGTTTCAGCCCCATACAAAGCCAATATATATTCTTTTTTAATTATGTAACTTACCTCCTTTAAAATCTTCATCTTTTATTGTATTTTGTTTCACATTATTGTATTACGGTATACTGTCGAAAATCCAACATGGCACTGAATTATAAAGTATGCAATTCAATAGCTTAAGAACACGCTAATTGTGCATTTGCCTGATGATGGCTTTCTAAAAAGCCGAAACATGTGACAATATACTGTTAAACGTGGATTTTTTTGTTGTGTTGAGGCGGATTTTAATAAAGAAATTTATATACAAACACACTGCGAGAACAAAATGCAGAGTTTTAGTCTGCTGAAGCATGTGGTACAAACATTAACCACTTCGGCTTTCAAGGGTTAATTTCTATTTTTACTTACTTTAATGCAGCTTTCAATTATTCAGATTTTGAAATGGAAAAGAGGCGGTAGAGCGGGTCGTGACCCAATTTAAGGTGCACTGAAGGTCTCAGAAAACTAGGAAAACCTTCAGCCAGAATCGCCGATCTGAGCCAAGATTCGAAACCCGCACCTTCGAAACTCGAAACAGAAGTTAAAACACTCGACCGTGAGGTTCGGTAGCTTAACTGTAATAGCTTCTGGAATTATTAATAGACGTATACGGAAAGATAACATACGAGGAATAGGAGAAGGAAAAGAGTGCAAAAGGAAACGGGAATGGTAAATGTGAATTATGATCTTGGATCATATACGGCACGAGTATTTCGTTCGTTTACTAGCCAGGAGGCGGGATGTCTGTTCATCTGGCGATGTTATCATGCAAAGTAGCGAACAAGACTCCGTAAGCGGGGCAACCCCTGTACAAGTACCTGTCTTCATAATTACACAGAACGTCCGAACTCGAGACACACTGTGACCTCGTCTCGTCTGATAGTTGCCGCTAGTCCTTGCAGGTATGGCTTCTGTTGACTTTCATCAGGCAACTTACTCGGATTACTGCACTATACTGCACTGTACCTCTCTCACTAACTAGTTCCTTCACACACTATTATTAAGCTGTCATCACTCAAGAAACTTTGAAAGAAAACTCCTACGCGTGTATGTCCAGGTACGTAAATTTAACGTACGTCAGAACACCGACTACCCTGGCCGAAGTGATTTATGGCTTTTACCAGCCCCTACAGGTATATTCTGGTACAGTGTCTTACCTTAGGCGACCACCACCTCCATCCAAATCTTTCAAATTCAATCATTCCACGTTATACTGGCTGGATAACTTGCAACGCCCGTAGATAAACTGAAATCCATGGAACATTAATTTCACTGCAGTTATATTGGCAATTAAACGAAGCTTCCTCCAACCTGAAAGTGCAGGCCTGCATGTCTTCTCCTGTGGCAATCCAGGTCAATGCGGCCTGGGATCTCCATTTGAATTAGAAATCTCAACGCTCCACAACAATGCGGTAGTGGTCTAATCGAGATAATAGCCCGGAATTTGCCTGAAGCGACTGAGTAAAGCCATAAAAAACCTCATTCAGGACAGCCGGTGACCCGACCGAAATTCGAACCGCCCATCTCCCAAATACAAGTCTAGAGCATTGCCTCCAGAGCAAACTTTACCCTGAACCATGTCACTCCGCAGGAAAAATGCTTAAATTATTTCGGCAAAACACTGCGACTAAGCAAAAACCATATAAAGCCTTGTTTATTTATAGTTCGTATGATTTAAGATCCCCTGCATTTGTTTGGTACAGAGTGGAAGAACACACTTAAAATGCTAGCATTCATCTGTGAGTCTGCGAGAAGCGATCAACTTTATGCTATATATACGAAATCACCAAAAGCTGGTACTCACGAACTGAAAATCCAGATCAAATAACGGAACAAACGCGCCAAAACTGTTACACCATGCACATATTTCCGAACTTTTTACACGCCTATAAGCTCGCATTAAATGACGTATGGTTATTTACACTAACGAAACATGTGTTACTGAAAATACAAAAAAGAATGTTTCGATCTTAGAAAAATAACCGGCCTGGAGACTAAAGAAACTTACTGGTATATAAAGAGCATAATTCTTTAAGGATGCTGTTTCAGCTGTAGACAGTACAAAGCTTCGAACAAGTTAAAGTGATAAGCAGGAATCAAGAATATGAAATATGTAAGATACGGCATCTGCCAGGAGAATGAAACCATGAAAGACTTCAATAAGGTTAGACGGTAGTCAGTCAGTCGAGATACAAACTAGCGATGTCTGAGAAATATGTAGACATTTAGAAGTACGCATTAAGGAGCACAAATCTGGCCCAAGGTCTGCTCGAAATATCAAACTCAGCCCAACATACACATAAAAGAAGGTCAAAAATATGTTGGAAAGAAGCGAAGGTCTTACAGATTGGAACGAACACCATCTACAGGAAATAGAATAAGCATCCGACCAGACAACCCAGCTTGCACATCGCTCCCATTTGGACTGCCATTATCGCAGCGAAGTCAGAGAACTACAACTCAGTTCAGCGTATATTTTATGGACAAGCAGGTTTTAATTGGTACCATACAGAGAATTTGCCTCTTCAGTGTTGGCTTATATTTTGATAGTCCTCTGATTTCATGGACTCTGGCCGTTAAATTATGCATGACCATAAGTGCAAGGTCTCATGTGTGTGGAGTTACATAATGTTTGTCTTAACTCCCACTGATGATTTACGTTGCGTTTGGTTTACATATTGTCCTGTGGTGGCTGCGATGTCCGGAGAGAGGGATTACCCGTAAATGAGTAGACTTATATAGAACTTATTTATTTGACCGTCACAACACAACAATAAAAGAACTTCAAGGACAATGCACAGATATAGTTCTGCTACATGTTTCAGCCACTAGTGGCCACCATCAGGCAAACACACTTCAACAAACGTATACCACTGAACTGCAGTACGCAAAATTTGATACAATGTCATACATCATTTAAGATAATTTGCAATAAGAATACAATAAGTAGGTTATTTAAAACTAAGAAAAGTCATATATAAAAAACACAAAATTAAAATTTGATTGATGTTTTTAACATCGAATCAGTCATTGTTTCCACTTTACATACGTATCCGTCGACAAATAGTAAATTTCAATGTTTCATTATAAAATTGTATAGGAGGCCCAGTAATTAATGGAATAGTTGGAGCCTCATCATATGGAGAACTGTACGTAATGTATGGGAAGTAAACGAAGACTTACATCTGAGGACGGAGACAGAGTCCAGTCCCCGAAACCCTTTTAAATAAAAAAGATAATGAATATGTTAAAAAATAGATAATTGTATTGATGTACCATCGTCACAAATTTTTAGATCGTATTCCCATCGTTTGTTTGAAAACAGAATCCAGTGACCTTCCAGAGATGAGTTAGGGACCTGACGACGAAAACCCTCAAAGATATTTTAGACAGGCTGGAGTAGAGGTAATATTCTAGACTGATCTTAGGCCACTGACAAGGTTTGAAACTCAGCTGGCTTACAGGTTTTCTGAGTGAAGATTTTCGTAGGCTCCCTCACTTCTCAGGCCCCTCGGCCGGAAGCAATTCGTTCCCCACTCACTACTAAAGTTTGTTTTACTCATGTAAGAGTTGAGGTTTTACCCAGTTCTTCCATGCAAATGCTGGGATAGTATATCGATGATGCCACAATCCATTCCTTCCAAATCCTTTCCTATTCATCACTGGCGTCATACAGTGAAGCTACTGGCATCGTCATTCTAGAAACCACACACAAAAACTGCACACATCTTCCCATCTCATCCGAGGCATATGCCTCTGCGGTTAAAATCGTGCTGTACCAGGCGACCCGTTACCTCGAACGAGTTTCTCGTGGTTTTCCATGGTCTCTCCAGGCGACTACAGGGATGGTAACTGTAAAAAAATTCTGGGCCAAATCCTTCCAAATTCATAACTACTCAGCATTCATGACCGTCTTACAACCTCAAATACATTACCTTTTTAATAGATACAGTGTCATTAAATAAGCAAAGACTAAATTACAGAAACGAAGGTACATCAAATTAATCAAAACGGTCATTACGTTTTAATGCCTGAGTTTCAGTATTTAATTGTGGTGTTTCAGTTATAGAGGCTGCCGGCTCCTTCCGTCCAATGGGATTACAGGATGATACGAATAGGTTACGGACCTGAGAGACTGACTTCTTATTCCTCAGAAATCTTGGGGCCCGTAAAACAGAAGGGCCATCAACTGAACTAAAACAGCCGGTATGGAACTGGAGTGAGTCCACTGATACTAGAAGTTCTGGGAAGAATTATTCGCCTACTTTTCTTTAATACGACATGGACCGCATTCAAAACGACACCTCCAACAATTCTTCGTTGCCGCGGTAACGTATTTACCGAAATGATACATAGCAACGATAGGGCGAGAGATAAACCAACAGATATACGCGACCTGCAATTCTTCTATTGCGTGTGTATTCATTGCCGCGGTAACATTTACACAGAATCATTCTCTAGCAACGATAAGAGGGCCTCACATACAGACACAGGCTGGTGGAATGGATTTATGAAGTATGCCGTTGAGATGGGCTCACATACCGCGATAAACATACCAAGTTTCATAAAGATCGGTTAAGGCAATCAAAACTTAGTAGAGAGGGCGGATTCGCAAACAAACAAACAAACAAACAAACAGCATGCAGATCGCATAAGTCTACGTTCAGTTTTTAATAAATAAGGAAAGTAGGCTTATGCGATCTCCATGCTGTCTGTGTGTCTGTGAATCCCCTCCCCACTAACTTCTGAATGGCTGAATCAATCTTCGTGAAACCTGGTATGTTTATCGTGGCACCTGAGCCCATCTCAAATGCGTACTTCATAAATTCCTCCCATCAGTCTGTGTCTGTATGTGTATCCCCCTATCGTTGCTAGGCAACGGCAGATTAACACGTTACCGCTGCAACGAATATATACGCAACAAAATAATAACTACTGGAGGCGTCATTTTCTATGGGAGCTGTGTCGTATCAAAGGAAAGCAGCCGATTAATTCTTCCCAGAACTTGTATCTGATTAACATCCACCGGCAAGGTTTTCTTCGACCAACAGCGACCCCCAATTTGGGTGGGTTTCATAATGACCGCCTCCTTGAGAAACCTTACCCCACTTACCATTCATGATCATCTTCGTAACTTTTTCGATGGTATTGTACAGTTGAAACAGGGTCGTAAAATAAACCAAAGATCAGCCATTCAATCATAAGAAGGCATGTCCAGTTTATTTAAACAATGGGCGTGGGGTCGGAGCGGGACAGCTTACACGGGAAGCCTTTGTTATTCTATTTTGATGAAGTTTGTACTGGTCTCACACGTGCTGCGCCAAGCTCGACAGAAGACGAGTCTCTCTGCCTGTGTTCTGTCGTTGCCATGGAGCTGGTACCCCCACCAGGCTACAGAGCCCACGAAGGAAAGATTTCTATTGCTACTCAACGATTTCATTCAGGGTCGAAGACTGAAAGGAGCGCTATAGCTGAACGGACTTCGAGACGACACTGCCCCATTTTTGCACCTCACACGAATAACAAGAAACAGAAGGTCCACGGTGGGAGATCAAAACTCTTGGTCCGTATATATAAAGTCATGGGTTCGATTCTCGGCATCCTGACTCGCATTTTCGTGTATCTGTTCCAATGTCTCCATGCAAATCTGCGAGAACACAAACACCTACGAACACTCTGTTTTTTTCCCCCCCATACCTTTCCCAGGTCTTTACATTAGAATCTTCCTCAAATTAGCCGTTACGTAACCAATTGATTTAAGACGTCATTCAATGAACAAAAAGCTGTACAAGAAGAAAAAGATCAAGAAATCATGTATACTGTACCATTACAATAACAGGGATCCGCATGTCGCATAAAATTCGAAATGGTCATGTTATCGATTTTTCGAGATTCTTTCTGTGCAATTTGCTTCGGGAAGGTTCAACAGAAACTCGACCGCCATTTTATTATCAGGGATCAAGCTTCAACACAATTCCGTCAGCAGCGCTGCGTTCTCTTATGCAGTGTAAAAGCTCACGACGCTGGTCACAGCGGTATTAGAAGATAATACGTTTCCAGACATCTCGGAACAAAACGACTGGAAGGCATGGAATTACGCTACACCGTTTGAATCACAGAAAACGGCAACCGGAAGTGTAAAACTACAAAAACTCGAAGTGACAGCGCCGTATCAGCACATCTGGACACCGCGTTACGTGCGAAGGAGACGACTTTCCGAAAGGAAGAGGTGAGATTGGACATCCTTCACCGAGAGAGAACATTTTAGTTCAGACACGGCAACCTGATACGCCACTTCTTTGTGTTTTCAAGAACAAAATGAACTCCCACTCTATCATGATACCGTTAGTCTTCGGGTACCTACTAAAGTAATTAGAGACTTCTTCACTTCTACTCTAAGCAATCCAGTTCTTCAGCTAGGCGTGCCAGCGTTGCTAATAACATATGTCAATTTCTTCGTGTTTCTCTTAGTGTTTTCAGAAGGAACACGATTTCCCTCGAGTAGACCATTCCTTTACATAATGCTATTTAGTACATCATACTGCAGCCATACATGTATGATCGCCTTTCTACTTACATATCTACATGTGTATTTTAAGCTCTTGCATGATACAGGCTTAGCGGTTGTCAAGCACTCTAACAGATGTTATTATTATTATTACTTTGTTTCCTTATCTGCATTAATGTGTTTTTTCCTCCAGTGCTTACCTTTAATTAGTGTTTGACTTTATGCTGTGTTTGCCCATAATGTAATTACTTTTAGCTACACTGTGCTGTGTCTGTAATTGGCCTTGTGGCTGTTGGCTCAGCACATAAATAATAAAGAATTGAATTGAGCTTACCTGAATTATTATTATTATTATTATTATTTGTTCAACTTATTCTTCCTCAATTGTCTAGCATACTACTACTACTCCTAATAATAATAATAAAGCAATGAGACGTCACAATTCTGAATTCGCGCTAATTAGGATTTTTTGCGCATTAGGACCTTGATGATCACATTGCCCCTACCTAAAATGTTTTTAAGACTGATGTCAAAACTTACATGTCTCACATTTCATGACATGCGATCTGAGTTTCAAAATAAAGCTTTATTGCCTAAAAAGACATGTGAAGTCCACTTTATAACTTCCCTGAACATATTGTCAGTAGCACTACTACAATTCGGACACGGTTTCGCACCCAATTAGTCCGAATTACTGAGGTCTTACTGTAATTAAAACCATCTGTAAAAAAAACTGCTTACGAGCATAGTCCCGCTTAACACAGATGTCACAAGAGAGCAACTTTATACAACCAGCAACTCTGTCATGTAGACCTACAGGCATACAGCTCACCTGTGACATCTAAGGAGCTAAGATGGACTGTGCATGTGGCTGGGATGGAGAAAACGAGAAAATCTAGTAGGAATGCGCTTTTGGGAAATGCACACTTCAGATATCGAAATGATGGGACGATAGCATTAAGAAGGATCTCAGGAAGATATGTCAGGATTCGTAGATCTGTCGAACTAGCTCAGGACAGTGTCCCGTGACCGACCCAGCGGTTCTACTGTCTCTTATTGGTGGGTTGTTCTACGGCGCTTTAAGTAGGATGACAGATGAACGAAGGATTGTAAAGAAACTGGTAAGAAGCGGCCGTGGCCTAACCGAGGCACTATCCCGGCATTTTCCTGAATGATCTCAGGAAAACCATGAACAAACAACCTTCAGTCAGGCTAGCCGATGTCTCGGGTGACAATCGAACCAAGCAACTCCCAGATACAAGTCTACAGCGTTACAGCTAGACCAGCCTGTACGGTGTTGCTCCCAAAATATTAACTGGTAACTATTTCGACCAACATTACATCACCATTTAACGGCACTCATATGAGAGTACAAACTACCCCAAGGTCATGAACTTGGTGCTTCAAATACACGATATCAAATGATACAGAAAGTGCCTCGTTTTTCACAGTATCTGAGTAACCTTCCATGAGACAATCATCTTAATCCTGTAATAAGCGATTACGTGACGTTGCAAGGCACATGTGCGTTTCTCTTGAAGAAGCCAGAGACCTTGAAGGCGTCCCGCGGGAGACCGCCGCCAACAACACATTACCAAGGCACCCACAGAAGTAACAATTGCGGACAATTTCTAAATCGTTAGAAACATATTCCCTTACAAAGAATCATGAGTTTCAACAGTGCCATAGCGGGTTCTGTTTCCCTGGAGGTCGAAGGTTTCATTTTCCTTCATTCTTCCGTAACTCAACCCGTCGTGTCCGAACGGAATTAAAAGTCGAGCAAACTGGCAACCGCGATTCTTCTTCTTGAGGGGGGGGGGTTATGGGATATTAATACAAGACGAAGAAACGTACGGGACACGTAGTAAGCTTACGGTATATGAAAAAGAGATAAAATAGTTTTGGTCCGAAAACCCAGTTCGGAACAAACCGCACAGGGAACGCGTGTGAGGCTGTGGGCTGAAGTAGCCTAAATGAGGTCGAGCTCCAATGTATTCCATAAAAGCGGAGAATTTCTTCATCAGTTCAGTGACTGACAACTTCTCCAGAAAAACCGTGCGGTTACTTATAGCTAAATTGAAACTCAATGTTCCCTGCGTGCAAATTCGAACAAAGAGAACTTACACACTTCCACCCTTAACATTAAGTCTAACAATGTTTCCCTGAGGAAACAGCAATCAAAATTTCAATTCATATGCCGACTTTCTACATTATTATACCTATTTCGTATCACTATATCCCTGGACTGCATAAACGTGGATCTTCAACGCCAGTCTGGTGAGTAAAGTGGACATGCAATGCAGCCATTCACCATCTGATCACGTTAAAGAATTCAGCAAACAGGAAACGAATCGCACTGAACTGCAGGTTAAACTAGATCGGGGTTAGTCGTCAGGACTGACACAGATTTATGATAATAATGACAGAATTCAGCTGACATACTCGTAGATCAAGATATGATCTGGTAGACTGTGTACAACTGTATTCCACTAAAGTCTGATTTCTTTATAAGAACTGTATTAGCAAGGCAGCTACAGACATTGCTAGTGCACTTACTCCTACTACAGACTTCCCACTGCACGCTGCAGCGAAATTGGTTGAGGCACTATGCTACAACTCGGAAGGTCGCGGGTTCGAGTCCCGATCAGGTGGATTCTTTTCAATCGACCTAATTCTTTCAGGCGCACTATGGCCCTGGGGTCAATTCAGCCTCTAACAGAAATGAGTACCAGGAATCTTCCTGGGAGGGAGTAAAGGGCGGCCGGCGCGTATGGCTGACAATCTCACCGCCATCTGTGAGCCGACTGTCTAGAAAATGTGGGAGCCTCGACGTCTCACAACCCTATGGACCTCCATGGTCTGCTACAGGGATAGCTTTACCGTTACTTTGTTCCCATTAGAAGGCAGGACTGCGTACGCGAACAGGAACTCTCATTCTCACTGAATCCTAACTGGAGTAACTAAGGGGTTCGCTGCGATAAACTTATCAGCATCCGCTAGGGCATATAGTTCTTTTAATGACGACGATAGTATTAGAATTGGGAATGCAATACAATGACGTCTTGTGAAATATGGATCGAACGGAATGTTTCTGTGTAGTCCTACTGGCTTACGTGACCCGGTTACGTGTATAAACAATAGGCGATAATAAATGTCTGGGGAAAGGAACCGTGAAAAATCTTATTATTGCCGCACTGTCCAATGCGAAGCCACCTCACACTCGGATGGTCGGACTGCCGGCTACTGCTGGACCAATGGCTGCCGAGAAGGCTCCGGCTAGAGGACCATTTGCCGAGGGGGCTATTGCTGGAGGACTTCTTTTGAAGAACATGCGAGAAATGCCAGGGTGTCTGCAAACAGCGTGCCGAGGAGAATCACTGGACATAACAATGATGAGGTAACAGGAGAGTGATGATGAGAAGGCTCATAATTTGAATGTCTATGTCTACTCCGCCATATAGTGTGACATCAACGACGACGAGACAGGCAGGACATGTAACACGCATGAGAGAGATAAGAAGCACAGGCTTACATAAAATTCTAGTTACCTTAATTTTACCGAGGAAATTAATTTCCGTTTACATATAACGTGACTCTAAAATTACTGTTGGGGTTTCCGTGGCATATAATTTCCAAACCGGGAAAGAACAAAACGAAGCTACTTACGGGATATGAAAATGTAAGTCAAAATTTTTATTTGGCAGGTAATAAAACTCTGCGATTTACACTTCCATATTTTAAAAGCAGATTAGTTTTGTTGTTCCGGTTTCTAAATCATAGGCCACGGAAACCCCGACAATAATTCAGAATCCCCCTGTGCGTCCAACAGTCTAATAATTCAAAATGAAGCTCAAATAAAACTTCCTCTGTCTTCCAAAAGCCATTCCTGGGGCAAAAACTGACATAGACCTAATTAACATCTAGAATCGACGTTTGCAACGCCTTTCGATAGTGTGAATTTAATGAAACAATTCTCACTCTGTGCTATGCGGTATATACAGTGCCACTACGTGCACAGTAACAGACTTGTAACAAGTCAACATCAAAACCAATGAGATTCGGAGCCAGCAAATAACGTATTTGAAACCCCCTGTGAATTACACCGGAATACAAAATCAGCATAATTCCGCGCTAGTCGCGGTCTCCCATCGCTGTAACTAGTCCGCAAATAGAGTAGCAGAGCTACGGTGCAACCTGAGCTGTTTCTCCCCTTCTTGAAATTGCGAAGAAGGCGAGAGGTTACAAGCCCTGAACTGTCAGAAGCACATAGCAACTTGTAGTGGCTCCAAGTACACGTAATATTTGTAACTTCAAACAGGACCAAATTATATATTGGCTGCTTGAAAAAAAAAAAGAACGGAAACGAGTACAACATGCAAGCTTGCTGCAATTGCTTCCTAAATGCGTCCTTTGCGACTTTACATACACTAATCTACTTAGAATAAGCGAGAACTGACAGAGCACAAGTCAAGGTCTGACGGTGATTAACTGACGAGAAATCATTCATATTTCAGAGCCTAAAGAAACGGTTTTTCAATCACTTCATTCGACATTCGAGAAGCTTCAAATAAAAGTTGTAGTCCTTAATTATTCTACGTCCGAATCTTGAATAAATAGAACTATGTCTGAAATAGTTCAATTTCCATCTAATGTAAAATATGAACTATATTAGACAGATGTGAACCAAAACGAAACTCATCTTACAACTTCGAGTTCCAATCACCAATACCAAATTTCGTCAAAATAAGTCCAGGTACTTTCGGAGATACAACATACAAGCATGTAGATACAACTTCCCCATTGTGGGTTCATTTTATGTGCTTCATGCTTAGAACTCCGTATCAGGCGTGTCTATTCAACTATACAGTAGGCTGAATACAGCATCAACCATTAATGCAGAGAATGTCTATTAATCTCTTCAGTGTATATGCGCTGATTTGGTTTTTGTTCTCCATTTATGGATTTAAAGACGTGGCTTTATGTTATCAACAAGGTGACTTTTACCTTAATGCATGCATGCCCTCAGACAGCTACCAGTTTACATGCAGTGTAAATGTAAAACATGTTACACTGTGCTGCAGGCCATCAGGTGTTGTGGAGCTTCCATTCAGTGAATCAGCACAGGCAAGTGGCTGGAATGCGAGACAGTCTCTGTAGTTTTCGAGACAAGCTTTTCATGGCTCCATCACGTACCAGCCTCCCTGCAGTTTGCGGAACGGAAGAGGCTCCAGATAGGAGTGAGTGAGCAAAATATTGTTCGTGCGGAAACCCCGAACGATCAAGAAGGGACGACGAATAAAAGCGAACAGAGAGAATAAGGAAGAATCAGACAGTTCGCCTAGCGTTTCTGCTACCGTGCAGCATGAAACTCACGTCAGGAGTGTTTGCTGTCGATTCCTTCCTTAGAAGACATAACCCAGAACAAGCAGAAGTCGAATGCGACCATGTTCGGTGATTTTAACGGGAAACCACGCCCAGATTATGACATGGTCCGGGGCGATGCGGCACGAACTTACCATTTTAACCAGAAAAATAAAAATACCTGTACCCGTGGGTACCTTCAATGACATTGAGCGTGGAGGGACAACGATATGTTTGATACAGTACGGTTTATTTCTTCTTACTAGTATTAATGTGGTTACCATACACGGTAAACTTGTCCCTGTGTTTAATTCATTGAGCAGTATGCCAAGAAGACATATCGGGGAGTGCAGGTATACCCCTACCATGCAAAACCTCGGCACTAGACGAAGATAACTGACGAACTTCACGCACTGGCGGCTTTAACCCCGGGGAAATCGCCCCCCGGTGGGTCACAGAGTCGGTCCTGTCGCTGTGAGCAGAAAATCTTGCTATGCCGTGAATCGAACCCGGACCTTCCAGCTCAGTGTGGTCACCTATAAGCTTGAAACTGTGTCACTGCACAGCAGTACACAGTCATTCACTGCACGTGATTCTGGACATAAGGCCCAGAACGCTCTTCTGCGCAAAGACAGCGCTTCTTCATACCACTGACACTTTCCTGAAGAACACTCCAACACGTCTACTCACCCATTCTACACATCCAACAACGAAGATCTGCCTTCCAGGTAAATGATTCTCAACTCTGAAGATGTTCTAGATTCATACAGGCAAGAGTTTGCAGTAATGTCATGGGAGGAGACACTGCACATAAACACACTGAAAGATGTAATTACTTCAGTAACCTGACATCATTACTGAGTCTCGGGACATTCCTAGTTATCTGTGAACTTGTGTTGACGCTGTTACGCTCATTACAAATAATGTCACTTATGAGTCCGAATTTTCTACTTTAACAAACATAGCAGCTTCATCAATTGCGTGAGCTCTCTCGTGGGAAAGGCTGAACATAATTTTAAAATTAATATTTTAAATAATGCATTTCTTAGTGATTTAATATCTTTAACAAAGAATACTTCATCATAACTGAACATAAGGCTGAACATAATTTTAAACGTAATATTTTAAATAATGCATTTCTTAGTGATTTAATATCTTTAACAAAGAATACTTCATCATAACTGAATAGAAAAGTGAACAACGAACAGATCCATTTACTACAGAATATAAACATCATTAAAATACTGATCGACAGGTAGTATGTGTATAAACCAGCAAAGTGTACAGCTAACTTTCTGGCATCAGAGCCCGAGAAGCCAGTACTCATTATTTTTATTATTGTTAGTGGGGTGGGACTAAGTCCCTTGCACTGCGGCCACTTCGGCCTATTGTACCAGCCCCAGATGATAGGTGAGGGTGATTGTGGAGCAAATGGTGGAATGAAGATTGGCAGGGGAAACCGAAGTACTCGGAGAAAACTTGCCCCAGCGCCACTTTGTCCACCACAAATCCCACTTGACCAGATCCGGGATCGAACCCGGGCCGCCACGATGGGAATCCAGCGACTAACCGCTCGAGATATGGCGCGGGCTCTAGCCAGTGCTCATGATACCATAAATCGCCACAGAACACGATCCTGAGCCAGCAACATCCACATCTGATCTTCAAAACAGATTTTCCTAAGACGCAACTTCATGTTACGCAGTCATTCAAGTCGTCGACTTAAAACGGGCAACCCTATCAAAATTCTGTACCATTTCTCCTCTATCCAAGTTACGTCCAGCCCTCCGTACCCTTCCTAATCGTACTGCTCTAACAGAATGAGAGGATCTGTATTAGTCACGAAGAACACATGTTCTACCTAACAGCCAGTGACCGCGTTACATAATCATGTAAAACTTATAAAAAAAGAACGCTTCTGCGAGGGCAAGTCTGAAAGTATTTGCAGAATGTTCATTTTATTTTTGCGACTGGGCCCACTGCTGAATGCGCACGCAACCGTAAGCTCGGAACATCCCTGCCGTTGTAGTGACTTACTTAACATTCACCACTAGTGGCGCCAATATGGCCGCTCCGCTTATCACATGCACCAAAGTAGAGGAGGGAGCAGGGGTAACTGGCGCGGAAAATCATCAAGAATATGAGGGCGGTAAGGTGTCTTACAGCAGCGAAGCATGTAATGGATGGATTGATATGTTCCAAAATGGCCGACCAACTGTCATGACGAACACTACTGAACTAATGCTCGACAAGTGAAAGGTGAATAAGTTACAACCAAATGCAGATCGATCACAGTGCTGCGTATGAAATCATACACCACACACTTCACTTCCGCGAAGTGTGTGCCAGGTGGGTTCCCAAAGAAGTCGCGGAACAGAACAAGCGTAGCCGTTTGGAAATACATTACAGCCTTCATAACCTGCATCATGTGGAAGTCGACGCCATGCGGACGCACTGCCACTGATGGGAAAACGTGGAACCATCGCTGCGAGTTACTTGCAATAACTCATGTGTTCCTCCCTCGAGTATCAGACCACGCTGCGTAATCACACAAATCAGACCACAAAAAACGTACTTCCACACTCTGTTCTTTCCAGTCCAAGCAACATTATTATTTCTGGGTGAAGGTAACAGCGTGTCCCAAAGAAGCTGAGATTAATTTCGGCAGTAGCGGAACTAATGACAGGCCTAAAGTTGAAGGGCAGGTTGTAGCTAAGGGATGATACGGTTTTCACAGACAAGTTAGAAGGTAATAAGGTGCAGTCCCACCACCACAATAAACTGTGGAATACTGGTAGTTCCCCATGGTGAATATACAAGTATACTGCTCGTCTATTGCAGCTACAACCTCAACTGCACTAGGAAATGACCGCACATCTCTTGCAATTCTCATCTAATAGACATATAAATACAATATATTGCAGCGTGTAGAGCCGTTTCTAGGCAACGACTCGGTAAACACGTTCCCGGGGCAACGTATACGCATGCAACAATAGAGGTACCGCTAGAAACTGTCTTCTACTTGGTCCGTGCAAAGGGGTTAAAAGGAAGACAATCGGAGCAAGAATAGTCAGTTGGAAAGAAGCCGCAGCTCAGACAGGACATCAGCCCGGGAGCAGAGGAAAAGCGATTGTTAAAGCCTTTACCAGGCAACTACTAGTGAAGACACTGCTGGCTGGAAAAGACTTAGCGTGATTTTGTTAAATGTGTAAAACAGCGAGAGTGTTATAGTTATTGTAGTTGCAGCCTGTAAATGGTCAATAAATACGATATCCAATTCAAAACCCCGTCTACACTCACTCATACACGTAATTATATATATATATATATATCGTAAAATAAACACTTTTTTCCGTCCTTCCTATTGTCATTTTGAACTTCGACACTACTTGTTATATGGAAAAAATTTCGAACTGAAACGGGGAAGGGCAAAATATATTTCGAAAGCTGATACTACTGTAACAGCATTTAAAACAATAAAAGGTACAACAATGGAGAAAATGGGACCCTATGAACTGGTTTCTACCTTACTTACTTACTTACTTACTCATGGAGCTGAGCCCTTCTGGAGGAGTCGCCAATTCTGCAGCTTCTCAAGAATATCCCAGCATTTTATGGAACCCGAAGGTTCATTACCGTGTTCACAAGAGCCCTCAACTGGTCCCTATCCTGAGCCAGATCTATCCAATCCATACCATCCAATACTATCTCTCTAACATTCATTCTAATATTCTGGTTTTCCCACCAATATCCTATACACATTCCTCGTTTCCCCCTTTAGTGCTAAATGACCTGCCCACCTCATCCTCCTTGACTTGACCATTCTAATTATACTTGGAGAAGAGTACAAGTTATGAAGCTCCTCATTATGAAATTTTCTACAACTTCCTGTCACTTCATTTCTCTTCGGTCCAAATATTCTCCTCAACGCCCTCTTCTCAAACACCCTCAATCAATGTTCCTCCCTTAATGTCAGAGACCAAGCTTCACACACATACAGAACCACAAGCAAAATTATAGTTTTGTATATTCTGTTTTTGGACAACAGAGGAGAAGACAAAAGGTTCTGGACTGAATGGTAGCAAGCATTACCCGAGTTCAATCGCCTCTTAACTTCCTCCTGAATCAGGTTTCGATCTGTTATCATTGTTCCCAAATATCTGAACTGTTCCACATTTTCAAAACATCTGTTACCTATCTTTATATCATGATTTTTCCCTGCATTTTGGTAACGAGACAGTAACATATACTAGTTTTCTCTGTGTTTACTTCTAGACCAACTTCTCTACTTGCGTCAATTAGAGTTTCTGTGTTCTTCTTTGTGGTATCTACATTATCACCCAGTAGATTCACATCATCAGCATAGGCCAACAGCTGATGTGTCCCGTTTAATTTCAGTCCCACCTGGTTTTCCTGGACCTTCCTAATTGCATATTCTAAGGCAAAGTTGAAAAGGAGTGGCGATAAAGCATCTCCTTGTTTTAGATCATTCTGGATAGGAAAATTATCAGGCAAATGTTTACCTATATGGACTTTACGCTACAGTTTGTTTAAACATATTTTAATTAGCCTAACTAGTTTCATGGGTATCCCAAACTCTATCAGAATATTGTACAATACTTCCCTCCTAACTGAATCTATGCTTTCTTGAAGTCTATGAATAGCTGATGTACTGTCTCATCGTACTTCCATTTTTTCTCCAATATCTGACGAATGCAAAAGATCTGATCTGTAGTTGATCTGTTATGTCGAAACCCAAACTGATGATCCCCAATAATTTCATCTATATGTGGACTTAGCCTTGAAAGAAGAATATTGGACAAAATTTTATATGAAGTTGATAGCAGTGATATCCCTCGATAATTACTACAGTCAGTTTTATAAACCTTCTTGTGAACTGGTACAATAATAGACTCCTTCCACTGATCAGGCAATTTTTCCTTATGCCAAATAGAAGTAATTCGATAGTGGATCTTAGAATGTAATATTTCACGTCCTGCTTCAATAAGTTCTGCCGGAATTTTATCATTACGTGGCGATTTATACCGTTTCAATTTTGCAATAGCATTTTCAACCTCAAAAGGGCTAGGATCAGGTATTAACGGCTCAGCTATATGGATTTCTGTCTGCCTAACAGCACTGACCCTATGTACATTCAATAACTGAGAGAAGTAGTTCCTCCACCTATTCAAAATGTTGTGGGAATCTGCAAGCAGATCACCATTCTCATCCTTCAGTAAGTTACTGCTAGGCTGGTAACCCCTCTTAAGGTCATTTATTCCTCTATACAGGTCTCTAATCTTCTTGTTATTACTGTTCATTGCAAGCTCAACAATTTTGTCTTTCAGACATTCCCTCTTTTTGGTCCTGAAATGCCTGCTGGTTTCACGTCTTATATTGTTCAGAT
The DNA here is from genome assembly GCF_002891405.2 of Cryptotermes secundus. Classification (NCBI taxonomy): domain Eukaryota; kingdom Metazoa; phylum Arthropoda; class Insecta; order Blattodea; family Kalotermitidae; genus Cryptotermes; species Cryptotermes secundus. The sequence continues at coordinate 472,823 of NW_019772127.1, read as the reverse complement.
TATCCCCATTTAACTCGCTTGGATCCTGTAACCATTGCGATTTGGCCTGCTTTCTTTGATCTAATAATTTTGAGCATCCTTCATCGAACCATGGCTTATGCTTCTTCGGTTCATAATAACCTAGCCTCTCTTTGGCAGAAATTTTTATATTCTCTCTAATAGTTTCCCAGGCTTTATTAACATCCACCTCAGTTTCCAAGTTTTCCAAAGCCGTGAATCCATTTGAGATTTCAAAACAATACTGTTCTTTACCCTCTACCTCATTTAATTTCTTGAGATTGAACCTCTCCATATGAACTCTGTGTGTTGTTTGTTTGCTCGCTGCCAGTCTTTCCCTAACCTTTGCCACCCCCAGGTAGTGGTCAGTATCACAGTCTGCTGCCCTGAATGTTCGGACATCAAGTGTACTTGAGTGCCGTCTCCTGTCTATTAAAGTATGGTCTATTTGATTGTGTATCTTCCCATCAGGAGATGTCCAAGTAAATGTATGGATGTTACGATGTGGGAACATTGTACTTTTGACAGTAAGATTTTTTGATGTGGCAAAGTTTACAACTCTAACTCCATTATCATTACTAATTTCATGCAAACTCTCATTCCCAATTGTTGGTCTGAAAATTTCTTCCTTTCCTACTTTGGCATTGAAATCTCCTGAACAAAATTTTCATAGGGTACTTTGGGAATTTATCAAATACATGTTCTAGTTCTTCACAGAATCTATTCTTTATATAATCAATCTTATCTTCTGTTGGGACGTGGACATTCATAACAATGATATCACACCAGTGACCTTTTAGTATTATATATGATATCCTATCACTAACGAACTCTACCCTCTTAACTGCTGATACGATTCTCTTATGTACGAAAAAACCTATACCTAGTTCATGATTTTCTTTCCCCTTTCCATAGAAAAATGTATACTCCTGCTGGTGTGATGTCACCTCCATCCCATCTGACCTCCTGCACTCCTGCTAAACCTAACTTATATTTTAAGATTTCTTCTGCCACTGCCCTGAGCGAACCTGCCCTATACAAACTTCGTACATTCCAAGTGCCAAATCTCATATCCATTTTCATTAGCTTAGGTCGTTTATCCAAAGAATCCGTCCAGGACCGAGGCTTTGTGTTCATTTTCGTAACATATTGATTTTTTACGGCGAGGAGTTGTTAGCCCCACGCACAACCTCCAAGCTGGAGGGCCACCCCTTGTCGGCTGTCCGCGACTGCTTATTCAATATATTCGCAGCTTCCCTCCAAAAGTGGAGGGCGTCTCCTCCATCCGCAACCTGAGGACGCGCCATGCCGTGGTGACAGGGACCCACCTAACATGGGGACTGGTGTCCACCAGACAACGAAACTGCACACCCAGATCCATATTTCTAGCTACAACAGACGTTACAGTACAGGCATAATGGTGTCCAATCGGTCCTGCATGAAACCTTCGTTCCCTTACCGAATTCCAGTCATGTTCCGTTTTCATCTCTGAATGTCTTACCTGCGCATGGCCAAGTAACGCCTCCACGGTGTGCGTGACGAACAAGATGTTCCCCGTACACGAGACAATGATCATGAATCCATCCATTACCTGCAACAGGACAATCGTTTCATTGTACAACACTCTGTACGTTTCCGGGGACGGGATCAAGAAGGAAAGGTGTGCTTATAGGATCTGAGGTTATCACAACGGTGAGTTATGCGATATAACGCCGTGTAGTCCGTTCCATCTTCAGGGCCGAAGAATAAGCCAAGCAAAAAACCGGTGTGAAGCAGGTAGCAAATTGGTTTCTTGGCTTATTCTTCGGCCCTGAAGATGGAGGCGACATCAGTTGAATTTCAACGAACTACATGGCCTTATATCCCAGACGACAGAACAGGATGAACTAAAGTGTGTTTCTACAAATTTAAAGAGAATTCACAAAATGTGGCTGAAATTGACAGATCTTCAGTGCAATGTTTTGTAATCTCACCGGCCTGTGATGATTTCTCTAAGTAAGGGCTCTTAAGCGTTTTACAGACCAGTCAGTTCCTGCCGTCTACTAATGCTCCCTAAAACAGTGCCGACCCTTAAAAAGTATTATGGGTCTACAAACTTTAATACATAATAGCAAAAACACATATCTGAGCTGAAAGAAAAAGTAATACGAAAAATATGAATATGATTTATGATTTTTTTATTGCTAGTGGGGTGGGACTAAGTCCCTTGTGCTGCGGCGACTTCTGGCCTATTGTACCAGCCCCAGATGATAGGTGAGGGTGATTGTGGAGCAATTGGTGGAATGAAGAATGGCAGGAGAAACCGAAGTACTCGGAGTAAACCTGCCCCAGCGCCACTTTGTCCACCACAAATCCCACCTGACCAGACCCCCGGGATCGAACCCGGGCCGCCGCGGTGGAAAGCCAGCGACTAACCGCTTGAGCTATAGCGCGGCCCTAAATGATTTATGTTACTAATATGGTGTGCACGGAGATACTACAGTTAACAATGAGGAGCAAGAACTTGTGCTCATCCTTCAGGTTTTCTCAAATACGGCTTCATCAAACCAATGGCACCTCTGCATTTCTGCTTCACATTACCTGACTGTAATTTGGTGAACTCCTGGGCGCTGTAGCGGAGAGTTCGCGTGCGGGCCATGTATTTACGTAAAAACGTTTGTATTTACAGGTATAATTATTGTGAATATGTGTTCTGGCCTATGTCAATATGTACGGTTGGCATGTATGGTGCTGGCAAGCGTGGGAAGCCAGGGCACAAACATCAGAATTGAGAACAAAATGAAATATACCAAAATACTAATGTAATAAATTTAAACAAGTTAAAACAATTATTCTTCTACGCTCAACACTGCGGGGAATTCCGCAGAAGCATTCTTAAACAGCTTAAACCTAAGGTTTTAAGCAGTTTTACTGTCCTCCGCCAAGAAAATATCATGGAGGCGGTCCAGGATAATACATAAATCTTTAAATCTTTAGGAGAATGTTGGAGAGATAATCTGGAACACAGAATATACATAAATTCTTATTTAAGAATGCCGTCTTCTGCGATGTGGCGCCGTGTAGATATTTTGTTATCCGACGATTCGGAGGAACGTATCGCCTCCATCTTCAGGATATAAAAATCCACGAGCGATGAACCAGCGTGAGGCGATACGTTCCTCCGAAACATCGGTTAGCAAAACATTTATACGGCGCCACATCATAGAAGACGGCATTGTTCATAGTCACCGACGTGAAAAACTAAAATCTTACAAATTTTTATTGGATTCATAACACTTCCCGTGCTACATTCCGACACACATTTAATCAAATGAAGTAACTGCCCATTCATGTACACATTCGATTTTTTACACTTTATTCATTTATTACTTTTAATTACGATAAATGAAAGCAAAATACCGAAGTCATTAATTATTTTCAGATCGAATTCTACGTTTATCACATGTGTGACCGTACGGCTGGGACTCGAACATAGTTCCACGCATCTGTTCACAAGCAACTTCCAGCGCGCATGCACGCCTCACGGCGATGTCGAATGCAGTCCCTGACAGGAAACAGCTGTCTAAGTTGGTCCCCAATGCCTGTCGCAAGTTAGCGAGATCAGACTGGTCAGGTCGTGATCTTGGGCTTCGGTAGCATAAACGTTCTGTCTGATGCACTCCCACAATAAAAACTCGAGTGGGTTCAGATCAGAAAAACGTGGGAGGCCAGACGACCTGACCCCGGCGGCCGATGATGGAATCCTGAAAATAAGCGTACTGGATTCCGTCGGGACGATACACTATCCCGTATGGTCAAATTAGGCAATTGTCTATGAATTGGCCCATACACCGACGCTAATTCATTGTTAATATGGACAGCGTCGAAGGATTCTCCAGTGTCCATTCATGTGGGCTGTGGAGATTGTTCCACGCCTTGCGAATGTTGCCTCATCCACCCACAATACATAGCATAAAAAATTGGGTTCACTCACAAGTTTGTGTAGTAGCGATCATCATAATTAGTGGAAAAACTGACCGTCCTCTGGCTGCTGCCATGTTCAACGACATAACGGTAGTACTGCTTCTCGGTGCTATTACCATATACCATTCAAGCCCCTGAAATAAGAGGCGCCTGTCGCAGTCCTATTCTACCTCAAACGTGTGCGCGTACGTCATGTTACATTTTGTATTAAGATTTTTTTTTTCTGTTGGCTGCTACAAGATGTAAGCAAAATGTTACAAAGACTAGTTCGCTTGAAGTAACACTCTGTTTTAATTTGACACTAAGTTACTAAGATTATATGAAGTTAAGTTCGCCTATCGGATCCCTTAGCTGTCGGGCTGCTTGGCTAGTTCGTAAGGTTTGGTCCGTTTGAGTGGCCTGGTTAGGTTTCCCCCATTTAGGAGCCTGGACGCTTCTTCATTGACGTGATGTCGAAGTCGGTTTTCGTGTGAGGTGGCGTATCTTGCAGTAATGGATGCGACTGTTTCGACACCGAGGTCTCGATGGAGGTCCCTGTTGCGTACAAACCAGGGCGCAACTGCTATGCATCTTAGTACTTTGTTCTGGCATCGATGGATTACTTCGATGTTGCATTTTTTCGCACATCCCCATAGTTGGACGCCATATATCCAGACTGGTCGCAGCATTTGTTTACACAGGAGCAGCTTGTACATTGACAGTTCTGATCGACGTCCGATCAGCCAGTTCATTGTATTAAGATTATGGGAAATTAATAGTACGGCCTCGGAGTGGCCTCTAATAGCATACCGTTCATACATATAGTTTTGTGAAAAGGGGCACCTGGTTCAAAAGTTTAAAGGGAACTCCACGAACAGCACGATTCCCAAAGACGTGTATGTCTACTTTCTTTCCCTAATAAAGTAAATAAGCTTGGAAATTGACGACCAAAACCAGGAATGAAAGGGGCTGAAATTATGACAAAACTTGTTTTAAAATAAATCCCCAATACTGGATATTTTTAAGTTCACTATGCATTAAAAAACACGAGTATTAGCCTCTACACAGCGACAACTCTTATTCTGAACAGTGTCCTAGTACTCGTGTGTTCCTTTCATTGCATTGTATCTGATCAACCCGCAGATAAGGCCCGCGCCATAGCTCAAGCGGTTAGTCGCTGGTTTCCCACCGCGGCGGCCCGCGTTCGATCCCGGGTCTGGTCAAGTGTGATTTGTGGTGGCGCTGGGGCAGGTTTTCTCCGAGTACTTCGGTTTCCCCTGCCAATCTTCATTCCGCCAAATTCTCCATCATCATAATCACCCCGGGCAGGCTACAATAGGCCAATCAGTGGCCGCCGTGCCGAGTGGACCCAGTTGGACTCCACCCCCACTAAGCGAATTAAAAAAAGCGCAGATGACAGGGGCTGTGCGACTTGTAAGGACAACGGACATAGCTCACATCGTTTTAAAGACCCAGTTATCAATCTCAACAAAGGCGCATATGAACTCTATACGAAGTTGCTTACCTTAAAGCAAAAAGATGATCATATACTTATTTTACATTCATACTGTGACATGCAGACCCACTGCCAGGGAACGCGCTGAGAAACACGTTTCCATGGAGGTGAATTCTTGGAAACAAACAAGTAGCTGTGTGACAGATGTTTCCTTGGATATGGAAACGCTATATAAAATACCGCCCATATATGGAGTCAGTCGTAGTTAAGAGCGGAATGGAGCGAGTTCTACGCAGTCATTTATTGCGAGTTATTGTAATAGATTGTGATTACGAGTGATTGTAAAGGCGTGATGAATAAATCCTATCAACCAATCCAAACCCCGTCATTATTAGTCACGACCATAAAACGCGTGATAAAACTATAATGCATCAACGGCATTCAAAACGGAAAACTCCACTTTAAAAGCAAATTATCCCATTCGTAAGAGGGATCTATTCATTATGATGCTGCTATGCTGCACACAGACACATATTGTACAAGGTGAATTTTTGTGTTTTGAATTTGCTGTAGTAAGCTAAATTTTTCACAATTTTCCCTGCAGTTTTGTATGGGAGTCAAACTTGGTCTCTGACATTAGAGGAGCAAATACAGGGCATTTGAGAACAGGGTACTGAGAATTTTTGAGTCGAAGAGGGATGAAAGAATAGGACGCTGGAAAAGTTGCATAATGAGGAGTTTCGGAACTCTTACCATTCGCCAAATATTACAGGAATGATCATGTCAAGGGAGAGTGAGATGAAAATGGCATGCAGCACGCACAGGAGCGAAGAGGAACGCGTGCAGGGTTTTGGTGGGGAAGCCAGAAGGAAAAAGAGCACTAGGAATACCTGATGTTGGTGGGAGGATAATATTAAAACGGAACTTTGAGAAATAGGATTGGGTACCATGGACTGGATTAATCTGGCTCAGGACAGGGACCGCTGGGGACTCTTGTGAATACAGTAATGAACAGTCGGGTTCCATAAAATGTTGGGAAATTCTCGAGTAGGTGAGCAACTGGTGGCTTCTCAAGAAGGCCTCAGTTCCATGCTGTTAGTGTTACTCATTATGTCATTTTAATAAACATGTATATATAACAGAAAGTGTTTCAACCACATTACTGTTGCTACCGCTGTTGTTCTCTCAGGCTAACTTTCCGAGGCAGCAGACAATTTAATTTTCAACAAAAAATTACCTTACAAAACTTGCAACTTTGTTGACTGTCATACATAATTTCCGATCCCTTCTTCTTCTTCATTGGCGCTACAGCCCTCATTTGGGCCTAGGCCTACCTCCATGAAACTCTCCATTTCACTTAGGTTTTACTAGATTTTAGACATAGGGTAAGACTCCTTGGGCGGGTGATCAGCTCGTCGCAAGGCCTCTACCTGTACACAAACACAGAAAAACGCACACAAACATCCATGCCCTGAGTGGGATTCGAACCCACGATCCCGGCTTCCGAGCGAGCGAAGACAGTGCATGCCTTAGACCGCCCCGCTACCGTGACCGGCCCTTTCCAATCCCTACAGTGACATTATTGTCACTTCCAATTCACAAGTTCGTCCATCAGCCACGCTGTTAACAGCAATAGCAGGATATTAAGAAGTATGAGGCTGGGAAGACCTCCAGTGGCATAATANATATATATATATATATATATAAATCATATCCCTTAAGGAAGAAATGTAGGTCAAAATACATTCAGTTTTACCTCAATGCCCCCATATACATTAACGGAGCTTCATTTATAACTGTCATGCTATCACAGAGAAGAATTTCACTATATGCAATATTACACTCAATGAACTCAGCAGGCCTTGAGGTCTGGACAGGGAAAAGGACAATCTGGGAGCTTCATAACGTTCATAACAGTCAACAGAGCCAGTAAGGTCCACTGAACACAGGTCAGTGAAAGCTTATAAAACAGTACAGAGATAAACATATGTATCTGTGTTTATCTCTTGAACTACTAGACAAACTATGATTAAATATCACAGGAGGATTTAATCAAATACAGGAATTGTGTGAAATTCATTTTTGTCCCTACCAGTCCACTGGAACTCCAGCTTTGCACGAAACTGATACTGCTCGTGCAAGTTTCTCAGTAACATGGAACTGTACAATAAATAAGCATTAATTAAAATGTGACTTTCTGTGATGTGACATCGTGTAGTCATGTACATATGCTTCAGGGGAACTCGATGCCTGCACCTCCTACCCTCAAGATACAAGAACCAGGCTCCCTTAAAGACCGATAATCATCTTAAGTTGGAAGTGTACTATCTTATGGGGATATAACCGAACTTTTGGAGGAACATATCGTCTCCATCTTCAGGATCGAGGAATAAGATAAGCAAGAAACCAGTGTGAAAGCAGGTGGCTCTGCTTGCTGACAGAGGCAAAGTTTCTTCGAAACGTCAGTTCAATTTCAATGGACTACACAGCATTATACCCCAGGAGACAGTGCACCTCATAACTACCAAAGTGAGGACCTCATATCCTACATCTAGGGAGACCTGAGAGGCAGGGGGTAGGGAATGAAAAGGACAAAAACTGCCACATTTGTCAAATGGTTAGATTGTCTCTGATCTGAATCATCACCAAACTTCCTATGAGTTTGTGACAGTGCTGCCACATCAGCAATGCATATAGAGAAGAGGTTTCCAGGCACCTGGAGCGCTAGATAACAGGAGCACCTTGGCAGAGAGCAGAGTCACTATGTAGCAACCGCTGACAGGTGGAGTAGAGACCGCATTGCAGAAGCCGTATCTGGTGCAAGTGAAACTAGATTTCATGGCGTCACATCTTAAAAGATAACTGTCTTAATATTCACTGCGGTGAGATCCTAAAGTTTCATTAAAGAAAAACATTTCTGTAAAGAACACTTGTAGAGACCATTTTCATATTGCACAAGCTTTTTACAAATTCCGTGCTACTGATGTCATATTCAGGAAATGTACGTTAAAAACAAACAACAAAACGGAACGAAGTCTATTGATCAGCATGCTGGGTTCGTATACCTCTGTTGCAGACATATTTCTGTCCTTGCTCGAAATAATTGTAAATACATTACAGAAAACTGTCATCATCACTACCACCACCACCACTACTGTTACTACAAACAGTACTTATTAGCTAAGCAATGGTTTTGTTTCGTTAGACTCGTGTACAGTCTCAAAGTTTAGGGCCATCAACATGTTTGTAACTGCTGATTTACAATAATATTTCATACATAATTCATAAAAGTGTCTATAATTTATCTTCACACAAAATTACATATTCCTAGTAATCATGTTCCATTAGTTATTGATGTCAAACTGAAAGCTAAATGAAAATATTTCCAAGGCCACCATGTTATTTGGCCTTCTACAGAAGAAATTGCCGCAACAAAGCTTAGACGCTTCTCAAAAGATCTACTATACACATTATTTCAGGACTGCACACTTAGTGCTGCTTTGTACCCCAAGTATGCTGTTACTGATTAATGGTTGGCTTCAGTGTAGGAGTCATACAAAATTTTGTGAAAATTTGTCAATTGGTTCAAAAGGTAAAAGAGAGACGCATACAAACAGTATGGATATCTCATAAGAGAGCAAAGTAGACTAAAAATACTACATATGAAGGTTGTAAGTCTCAGTGAGGTCTGAGCAGTACATCTCTCCTATGGTGAATTATTTTTGAGTGAAATAATACAGTTCTGTGTAAAACAGAGGGTATATTAAACCGACAATTAAATCTATCTTACAAATTTCGATGTGGACTTCCAATATAACGGCAACTGTATACATATCATGGATGAAAATCAGAGCAACAGGACGCTAAAATACAACATTCCAATATAAGTTTTAACTGAGAACAACAGAGTAATTTTTTGAGTGAAATCTGTTGATGATTTCCTCATCATGCATTCATTTAATGTATTTTAAGGAAAGTTCAGATAGTAATGTTTGTAGCCAGTAATCACTGCAATAAGACTGCTCTGTTTACTCTATAATGTTTTTTGTGAGCCATTAACTAAAGGTCATGGTATCATTCCTCAAAATGGGAAATATGCTGGATTTCTTTTAATGTTTGTAATTATCTATAACATTGCTTTTAATGAACACTTCTGGAAACAGAAAGATGAAAATGGTTTTGGTGGTGTGGCACTGTTGACTGGCAACCACAATTATTTACATCAGTGATGAAGAATCATACTGATACACAAACATGATGTTCATGTTAGTGAGACATCTAGAACCACAACAAACACACATGAGATTTGAGGTACTCAAATATTACTGAAGATTACTGTCTTCTGGCATATGATACCATATAGTATGGTACATAGTTAAGAGTCTGAAGGAGCCTGTTGCCTCCATCTTCAGGTTACCTACCCTGAAGATGGAGGCAGAATGTTCACTGGAATATAATTAGTTACCAGACTATGCAGTAACATCCCAGTAAGTAAAGCTATCCCTGTAAGAGGCCGTGAAGACCCATAGGGTTGTGAGATGTTGAGGGTCCCACATTATCTAGACAATCGGCTCACAGATGGCGGTAAGGTTGTCAGCCTTACTCGCCGGCCGCCCTTTACCCCAGGAATATTCCTGGTACTCATTTCTGTTAGAGGCTGAGTAAACCCCAGGGCCTAGTGCGGCTGGAAGGAATAGATCAATTGAAAAGAATCCAATGACCTCATTGGGACTTGAACCCGCGACCTTCCGGCTTGTAGCATAGCCCCTCAACCAACTGCGCTACCACGTGCCCCACAGTAACATCCCAGAAGGCACAAATCTTAAAAACAAGAACATCTACAATTCAAATGAGGGAAGCACTTCAAATTGTCATAGGAAGGAAGTATATGAGGAGCAGCATGCAATGAGATGTCTGCGAAAATTAAAACTGACAAACAGCAATGAAAACTGCTCCTTCCTATAGTGTTCTTTTCTTCTCTCTTGTTTGAACAAAATGGATACAATCAAGTAACAATTATGAGGATAAATTTCACAATGGTAATGAATACCAAAGATAACCAGCCAAATTGAACTTTTGTTTGAATCAGTCGGATATAAACCTAATCTTGCACTAAATATGAATCCTAATATAATTCTTCTCAAAATTAGCCAATCACTATTGTATCATGCTGTCAACCAAACCTGGAGGCTGCTTATGCAAATGTCAGAAAACATAATTTATCAAGGTCTGGTTGCGTTTTCTTTCTCTTCACTGCACTCAAGCTGACTTGCCTGCAGATAACATAAATACTGGTAACAGTGGTAGCAACTGCAGTATTCTGTGCTGCAGAGACTACTGCAGTAGTCAATAGTTCTTCTGCATTGAGAGACTTCTATGGAAGTAATAATCTGCATTTATCTAAAAAGCTTCTAATTGTATTCGCCACTGCAAAGCTTGATACAGATATTACAATGAAAGCACATACTAGGCACACAGTATGCTAAATGCATCTCTACAATTGATGACACATATTTTCTATAGCAAAACATGGTTTCAGACATAGCACTGTTATGCAACAACATTTCTTTTTATGAGTAAAGAATAAAAAGAGAAGACAATTTGTTCAACATTGTGGCATATTTGCTCAAAGCAAGAACTGCGGAGCCAGGGAAACAGCCACTTCTATGTAACACCTGTGTAATACGCAACAATGGAATAACTGCTGCAATATTTTCTGTGACAAATAATTACCATTTTCTGTGAGTAAAGAATAACAACAGAAGACAGCTTACTTAACAGTTTCTAGTCCTATCTTCAAGATAAAGACAAAACTGGCACTAATGTATCTCTGTTATTTGTTTATTATACAAACTAACATTAATATTCTCCTCCAACCAACACCTTGTCTCCAAAGCTGTCTCTGTCCATAATCTTGCTGACCAAATTCAGTATTCCTTTTTCCTTCTTGTTTTCCCTTTTTCAACAGAAATGGATCTTGACTGTGCTAAATTCAGTTCATATACTTACAAACTATTCCTCTATGATCCATATTAATATTCTCCACTAATACATGTCTCATCCCTCAAGTTCTCTCTTGCCCTTATCCTAGTTAATCACATTCAGTATGAGATATGAGGTTTTCAAAATGGTGACTATGAAAAATGCCATCTTCATCGTGTAGTCTGGCAATAGTTACTGATGTTTCAAAGGAATGCACTATCAGCATCTTCAGGTCTACCAACCTTCATGACAGAGGCAACATGTTCCTCCAAAATATAGGTAATTATCACATTACAGGACATCAGATATCAGCAATCTTCAAATTCAGTATATATATATATGTCTTATTCCATACCATGTTGCATGTATAACCTAACTCATCTTTGTTGTTTTATCCACTGCAACATTAATCTGACTTGTTCAAACTCAGAATTCAAATGTAAAACTATGTATCTTCATTTCACAGGACTTGTTTGTCAGGGAATCGGGGCACTGCAAGGCCTCTGCTTCTACCAGACTACACAAACATAGGAAGAACGTATGTATCCACATGCTGAAGGGGGTGGCTGTGCCATAGCTCAAGTGGTTAGTCGCTGGCTACCCACAGTGGTGGCCTGGGTCTGGTCAAGTGGGATTTGTGGTGGACAAAGTGGCGCTCGGGTGGGTTTTCTCCAAGTACTTCGGTCTCCCCTGCCAATCTTCATTCCATCAAACTCTCCATCATCATAATCACCTGGGGCAGGCTATAATAGGCCAATCAGTGGCGGCTATGCTGAGTGGACCCATTTGGACTCCACCACCCACTACTGAAGGGGATCTAAACTCACAATCTAAGTGTGCAATCAGACAAAGACAAAAGTGTCATACTGCACAGCCACTATGAAAAAATTAGTCGCTGTAACCTGGGGCAAATTATGTAGGTCATAATTTTTCCATTTTCTTCATTTACTAGGCAACAACCCATAAACAGCAGAAGTGGAACAGTGTTTTCTGTGAAGTCCATGCCAGGTTGTTATAAGCAAGACAGTGAAGAGTGAGTTCAGTCAGTCAATGGAGTGGAGTTGTGTGGTGAGTGACTAAGTAGTGTTGGTTAGATAACGGCTGAGTTCAGACGTTGTGAGAAGCTGGTAGTTGAGGCGGGGGATAGTCTGGGAACCCAGAATAAGGGAACACCCACTGCTGGACGCCAATACCAAGCAACAGCTAGTGGAGACTGCAACAGACTGAGAATACTAGTCTGCGTGATTGTGAGTTGTAAAGTGTTGTAATGAGGTGTATAAGTGTGCAATAAATCTGATTACCAACCTGTAGTCCATATTCACTAAGATCATAACAATATCATTGTTCACAAGCATCCACAATCTTTGTTATTCCTTCTCAGTGGCATGCCAAATACTGGACATATTCAAAATAAGGCATGAGTTTTCTATAAACAATAAAAAATAAACAAATAAGAACTTCAAAACCATGATATTAAGCATGACCTCAGAGCAGAAAATTTGTGAAACTAAGAATGTAGTTACATTTGGACAATGTAAGGATTCATTTGAGGGCATGGAAATGATATACCAAATACATGATTACTGGGAGAAAAAGGACTGGTACACAGATCTCAGAAAGGGAAAATCAATAAAAGAGAACACAGAAAAGGTGCATGCAAACAAGGGGTAGATAAAATTAAGGTAAGGCTTTGTCATGCCCAGTTGGAAATGTCAACGGATGATGGTAATTGTAAAATGAGAGAGAAAATTGCAATTTCGAGTCTTTGGCAAGTATTGAGAGCAAAAGGATTAAATCAGCATAATTAATGAAAGGCATCATGCCTTGTTTACAATTCTCAGGTCTATGAACTGTTTTAGAACTCATGCTGTACTCAACAATCTAGAGTCCCATACGAATGTATATATTTTCTTTTGGCCAAACAGAAGTTTTATCCTGCTCTTAGGATGAAACTGTATAATCTGTAATTTTGAAAACATTATTGGCCCTCATGTTCATTCACTACAGATATATTTCTTTCAGGCTAATCACAATGTGGACAGAAATTAGTTTTTCTTATATTTTATTAACTATTCACTATATAAAAAGTGTTTTAAATAAGAACTGTAGCTCTTACAAAACTTTATATACGTGCATATGTTTTGTACTATGAACAGTTTTAGAGGAAGACAATAAAGGTTTGATGTCAGCTATCTGTTATGTTGAGATAAACCAACATTAAATCCAATCAATTACTTCTACTGTATATTCAAAATATCAAATTTAAACAAAATCCATTAACTAGTTTAGAAGATGAAATTTTCACCTCATTATGTATTCAATCCTAGCAAATTAATGAAAGCCTTGTCTTACCTCCATCAAAGCCTGTGACAAGTTGTAGGTCTTCAAGCATTCTGGAAGCTCTAGCTCCTTAATTGTCTCACCAGGGTCAGCAGTCAAAACTGCAGGAAAAGAAACAAGGCAATTTAATTTACCAGGGATGATCAACTCACGGGATGCATACTACATTTCCCATTACAATCATGTTATTATCACATGCATAAAATCACAGAAAATATCTCCCAAAATTCCGTTTAAACAGGAATGAAGAGGTGTACTTGTGTAGAGAACATGTATTTTCCAGATATATTTTTTGTGCTTTTGAGAGCTGTCTATGCTCTCACCACAAGAAAACAAGAATTTGCCTTCCCTATAGGTATATAACTGCACTGTCTTCTCTCGCTCGGAAGCCGAGATCGTGGGTTCGAATCCCACTCAGGGCATGGATATTTGTGTGCGTTTTTCTGTGTCTGTCTACAGATAGAGGCCCTGCGACGAGCTGATCACTCACCCAAGCAGTCCTACCATATGTGTAAGATCTATAAAAACCGAAGTGAACGCAAAAGTTCATGCAGGTAGGCCTAGGCCCACTGGGGCTGTAGTGTCAAGAAAAAAAAATAGGTGTATAACACTTAGTATTTTTCTTTTGTCCAGCCCTTCTATTCCTCCCAGCAGGGGTCAAGGGGTGAATAACGCAAGTGTCTCATTGTATGTCACTATCTTACTTAAGAGCCAAAATTGGAATTGATACCTAGATGACACACATCAGCTGAGGTGATGCCTCTATGTGACCAGTGCCCTAATCAGTCCTCTAGACAAAATAGCATGTTCCCCTTAAATGCTCATATCCAATTAGAAGACTATACGGTGTCACAATGTTCGATGAGTGGGCAAAATAGCCGGGAGATTCAATTCAACATCAACCACAGAGAAACGAATTATTGTTAGAACGTATTAATCTCCAATTTCAGTAACTGCTCACTTTCAACATGAAAAATCATTACAATTATACATAAACCTCAGACATCCGTAATTAATACAGCACTCTTTGTTTGTTAACAATGACAAACAGCAGTAATGGATATCCACAGTGCTGAGGTTTTCAGTCTCGTGCACTAATTTTTGGATTTAGCAACGCTTTCGACAGCTCCGATTATTAGCGTCGAATGGCAAGAGGATCACTGAATAATGAATTGGAAATAATGTCAAATCAAGCATTTGCCTAGAGGAACTTAAAAATTCACGAAGACCACATTCTAGCCGGCCTCAGGCCGAGATTTGAAACCAGGAGCGCCTGGCGTACGAAGCATTCGACCGCGACGTTCGGTAAATTACAATGTCATACGACAAATCCATAACATTATAATTATGCACAGCAGTCCTGGCTATTGTCCCGCTCAAAAGCACTGCCAGCATACGTCTGTTCCAGTTAACCACAGTGGCCAACTGCTTCTGTCATCGCTGATTCGTTTCGAGATAACTCGTTCTGTAATTGGTCTTTGTTGATAGTCTGAGTTGCAATAAAATCCTACAAGCATGGTGATAATGAAGATATTAAAAATTATTTTCCATGTTACATGAGTTCGAGTACAGACAGTTCCAAAACCTGTACACATTTACTTAATTTTTTCAAGACGTAATGCCCTTTTTGAGCTAGCATAAATTTTCGTTCCATAAAGTGCCGTAGACTTTCCAGCGGAAGAAATGCAGTAGTGTGCACGAGGAATGCTGACGCTTTCATGAAGAGAATGATTGGCGGTACACAATGTGTGGTGCAGATGTATCAGTCACACAGTTTCATATATTTCCAGGTTCAATAAAATGCTGAAATTCTGTATGTGTACCTAAAGCCGTGAGTTACTCCAGAACAATCTAAAATCCTACGAAACAGGTACAGGTTCGAACCTGAGGGCCCCCTTTACTAATAATTAAATTACGCATCTTCAAGCTTGTTGGAGCGAGTCGGAGAAAAAGTACGAGGGTTATTAGGAAAGTAACCTCCGGTGAGCTGTTAACAAAACAAGCAACGAGGAAAGAATTATTATATTAAAAAATACGTACATACTTCAGCTACTTCTTAACATAGTGACCGACAGAACTGAGGCACTTGTATCGCGGAACGAGATTCTGCATGCCTGTGAACTCGGCCACGTTCTGACATCTTCCATCAACTCCTCATTACTGTTTAAGCGCTGTGACAGGTACCAGTTCTTCAGGTAGGTACGAGTGAACCGGTGGTAGCCGCTCGGAGTGAGATCAGGGTTGTAAGGGTGGTCAAACAACTCCCAGCTGAAATCCTCCAGCAGTGCTCGAGAGCGCGCAGCTCTATGCGGACGCGGATTGTCATGACGTTATTGTGGTCCCTTGCTGCATGAATCCCACCATCAGCATTCCTCTCCTGTCCCAGAAACAGCTACCAACAGCTTTCTGGCAGATAACGTTTGTTTAATATTTTCCGGCTTGTTTCGTCAATGTGTGTGCATCCACTGCTTTGGCTGCTCTTTGAGTTTAGCACTCACAACGCTTCAGCAATAATGAGGATGTTGATGGAAGGCGTCAAAACGTGGCCAAGCTCACATGAGACACATTTCTTTGACACAGGCATACAAAAACTTATTGCCGAACACTACAAATGCCTCAATTCCGGCGGTGAATATGTTGAGAAGTAGCTCAAGTAAGTACGTACGTTTGTATATATTTTTTTTCTCGTTGCTTGTTTTATTAACAGCTCACCGGAAGTTACTTTCCAAATAGACCTCGTATCATGCCTAAGTGACAGAATTTTATTACGCAACAGACCGTTCCAAAGTGCGTGCAGCATGAATACTCTTTAATTTTCAGAATTCGCTACACACGCTTAAAATGCATGCACGCGACAATTTTATGTCCCTATTTCATGGGTAAAGCTAAAGTTGTTCGTGTGCCTACTTCAGAACTACGCCATGCCGGCATATGGGAGAGTGCAGGTACAGCACCACGCATACTTAACCCAGACAACTGAATGGAGGTCAGTGGACAGCTTCTGACTCCGGCAGCTTCACACCCTGAGAAACAATCACCGTGACTCATCAGGCAGGAGCCTGGAGGGGCCTTTCAGCCGGCCTGTGAACACTACCCAAAAGAGTATTATACATATATTGCCTCTGCCTGAACCCGAATTCCTCGGTCTTCCGGCCCGTTGTGTAGTTGGTCAGAGAAAACGCAGACAGACACGAACCTGCTACGAGAAAAGAACGATGTGTTTTAGTTCGGAATATAACTTCTGGGTATGCGCAACGCGTATTTCTCCCCACTGTAGGTAAACGTGCAGTGGTGTTCTTGACGTCTGCATATACAATGTACCTTACACATCAGAATGTGATACTTGTATTCAACGGCAAAATATTACGTCGCTGTTTACGGGAGAATTAATTATGATCTGAAAATCAAGTAAACTTGTACAAAATTGAAGAAAGCAGTCTTGTGGGATTTGGCACCGTGTATATGTGGTGTTAACCGACGTTTCGGAGGAACGTATCGCCTCCATCTTCAGGGTAGAAGGAAAAATATAAGAAATCCGCAAGCGAAGAGACCGTGAGAACCGGTCTGAGAGACCGATCTGCTTATACCGGTTCTCACGGTCTCTTCGCTTGCGGATTTCTTATATTTTTCCTTCTACCCTGAAGATGGAGGCGATACGTTCCTCCAAAACGTCGGTTAACACCACATATACACAGTGCCAAATCCCAGAAGACTGCTTTCTTCATAGTGACCGCCGTGAAAGCCTCAAATCTTACATTGTACAAAATTACTCACATTTATGCAGTCGAAGAAATGCAGCGGTCAATCTCAAAATGCTTGTCTTGTCCATCTTCTTCGGAGAATTCGCGACAGTTGGCACTAGCAGGGCAAGGTTGCTGATGTGAGCGTTCATCTTGTCCCGACGGTGTTTCTCCATCATGTTGCGGTTCTGACGACTGTAACTGCAACAGACAACACATGTTCACACTTCCTGTTTGCACGAACAGTGCACAAAATCACAAGCTACACAAAACATGATGCACTAAATTTCACTTCAATTTAATCCAAAACACAACTGGTAGCCGAATGTGTGATTAATCTGTCTGAAGATGACCCAATCGTAGTCTCCAGAGCAGCTTTCCTCAACCCCTGCAGGGAAACAATGGAATAGCACTTCCATTTAAAAGGTAAAGTTCATCCTGTGTTTAAATAATTAAGTACTACGTTATAAAGACGTATGGGGGAGTGGACGCATAGCCCCACCATTCTTGACCTCATCCCTAGATGGTAAGTTCTCAGCTTCAGGCCCCGACCGCTTTACCCCCGGTACCCACTGGATAGGAGGCTCGGTGGGCCTCAGAGTCGGTCAGGACGCTGTGGAGAAGAGAAAATCCTGTCATGCCAGGAATCGAACCTAGTCGTCCAGCCCGTATCCCGTCGCTAAACCGACTCACATTACTTCCATATTTTTTTTTCCATTGGCGCTACAGCCCTCATTTGGGCCTAGGCCTACCTTCATGAAACTCTCCGTTTCACATCGGTTTACTAGATCTTACACATACGGTAGGACTCCTTGGGCGAGGGATCAGCTCGTCGCAAGGCCTCTACCTGTAGGCAAACACAGAAAAACGCACACAAACATCCATGCCCTGAGTGGGATTCGAACCCACGATCCCGGCTTCCGAGCGAGCGAAGACAGTGCATGCCTTAGACCGCTCGGCTACCGTGATCGGCATTATTTCCATTTAAGTCATGAAAACTTACTTCCACGTTCATTCCAATTCACTGTACATTCGTAGCCTGCGGTAATGACTACTTAAGTGAACCCTAAATAAATAAGCAAATAAGTAAAATACACTTAAATCCCCCTTTTGATCATCCCCTTAGGCTTCCGGACTAAAACTTATGTACGTCTTGCCTCCTACTCTCGTATCATGCTCTTCCATTTAATGCCAGATAAATCTACACTTCAAAATTACCACAACACAGGAAATCAGAACTGAACTGAAGTGGATTAGTACCAAGAAAATGTCGCAAATTTATAGAGAAAAGAAACCAGTTGTAAGGTTGCCACCCGCCCATCCCCTTGCAGATGCCACGACAAAACGAACCGTCTAGTGCTCAGCCATACAACATTCAGTAACTACCAACACATGACGTGACAAACGCATGCGCCTTACTCTCCTTCACGACAAAGCTGTCCCTGTGCTAAACTAATTAAGCACTACGCCATGACGACGTACGGGGGTTTGGATGTGTAGATCCACGTATTTTTCACCTCGGCACTAGTTGCAGATAAGTGATCAGTTTCACGCCCCGGCCGTTTTATCCCCGGGGATAGAGTTCCCGGTGCCCACTAAGTGGGCTCCAGAACGGGCCAAGACGATGTCAAGAAAAGAAACTCTTGCTCCTACCGGGACTCCTACTCCCGACTCCTCGGTTGTCCAGTTAACAGCCAATAGTTAGCCCGATTGCACTATCACGGCGAGTCTAGCTGAAACTGTAAATTGTTAACTACACACTAATAATCCATTTTTGTGCAGTACAGATAGATTCCAATGCGTTAATACTCGTATATCAGAGAAGATCTTAACATTTCGCACCAACGCCATGTTTATTTTGTAATTTTAACGTGAACAAAATAGTGTATGTTGAATGTACGGAAATGTTTGTTAACATACGTTATGTTAACCCGTTACCGAACTTTGCGGTACCATACTGGTTGAGGGGGTATGCTACAAGCCGGAAGGTGGCGGGTTCAAGTCCCAGTGAAGTCACTGAATGTTTTTCAATTGACCTAATCCATCCAGCCGCACTAGGCCCTGCGGTTTATTCAGCCTCTAACAGAAATAAGTACCAGGAATTAATTAAATAATTTTCCTGTGGAGTAAAGCGCGGCCGACGCGTAAGGCTGACAACCTTGCCGCCATCTTTGAGCCGATTGTCTAGATAATGTGGGACCCTCAGCGTCTCACAACCTTATGGGCCTTCACGGCCTGGTACAGGGATAGCTTTACTTTACTTATACGTGGGGGGGGGGAGAAGAAAAAGAGCTTTTGTGAAACTGCATATGTCTGCAAATATAATAAACTTCTCTTAAATGTAATTTTCATTTGTAATGGAGAAAATATGAGACTAGAGAGAATTTTGGAGTTGTTCTCGAGATCCTCACCTTAACCTCAGACTCAATACAGGTATGAAAGTGAAACTTCGTGTTCTTACAAATTATAATATGCAAAACTGTGCCCAAAATTACTTTTGTTTCTTACTTATAACAACACAGTACCGGCGTTAGCCTTCGTGGCTATGCCTGCTATAAGAAACAGCCACTACCCCAACCGCATCTCTCTATGTTAACGGCCGTGTGTTTTACCCGTGGTCAGTAACAAATCACTGTTAGACACAGTTCCTACAGTGTGGACTGAAGACATTAAATGAGTGGCTGACGTAGTCAGGCTTACATATAGCAAGTCGTCTGATAAGTGCATGACTCACTCTGCTATCGGCAGTTGCAGCAGCAATCTGTGAGAAATGTTGGGGCCGGTCAGCGCTGTAGCCAAGTTTCCTCCTTGACTGAACGCAGTGTACTTTCTTTGGGATTAACAGGCCTCAATACTACTGCCACACGAAGCCTCATGTACGTAAAGGACAGAAGATGGGCTTGTTTAAAATTCTTGAAAACAGGAGTTACTTATCGGATATTATAAAAATATCACCACATTCTACATAGAAATCAATCGTCTAACGTTATACACAAACGAATATATATTTTGTCACGAACTGCCATCACGAAGGAGATACATTTGTTCGTGTTTATTCAGCTAGCTGAGTGTGATACAATTGTGCTCTGCCACCAATTCACAACGTGTATTCTGGTTATTCATCCGAACGATACAGACCTTTAGGCAAGTCTATTAACAACGCCGAATGGGTTACAAGAACACAAGTATGTCTCTCGCAATAAAACACAAACAGAATGCGCTGACACTCAAACTTTCATTTCACTATGACTTTATATGATCTTTGCATTGTATAAAACGAACGTATAATGAAAAGGCAACATCTTTTGTTTGTAGATTTCACATTTCAAACTGCGTAATGGATTTCGACTATATATATGCGATTATGGTGTTGAATAAGGGTGTCGGGTGTTGGTAAGGTATAACTCGAACTTTAGATTCAAATGAAATGTAATTTTATCAATTTTCTAACCACACTGCACATCGTAAAACATAAGAAACAGACCACGCCTATATCGATGTTTATTTGAAACATGTCCGAATGTCGTAAGCATTTGACGAAAGACATCGAAAACGAATCGTTTCTGGCACCGTGGAGTGCGACGAGTATACACGTATGTGGTGCGATTAGCTTTGCAAGAACGGATTTGCATCTGCTTTAAATAAACTTAAAGCCCGGTGAGGTGTGCAGAATTTCAAAGTAAGTATTTTGAAAATGAGTGAAGTTCAATGAATACATATTTCCGCTCTTGTTTATAACCAAAAACGAATAACGTATTTCCTTCCCCCCGAGAATGTTTTCTGTAGCCGCTTTTGTTTCCGGGTTCTTGCTTAGATGAAATGAACCGCCTCTGTGGTCTAGTGGTCAGAGTTCCTGGCTACAGATCCACAGGTCCTAAGTTCGATTCCTGGCGCTACCAGATTTTCTGAGAAGTAGTGGATCTGAAACGGGATCCACTCAGCCTCGTGATGATAACTGAGGAACTATTTCAAGGAAATAGCGGCTCCGGTCTAGAAAACTGAGATTAACAGCCATGGGGATTCGTCTGACTACGCGACACTCTCTATCCGCTAAAGTTGGCACTAACTTCGCCGACAAGCGGCGGTCGCTCGGTCGGTATAGTTCGTTTGCGGACTAAAACCACTGAGTTTATTTTTCTTTAGATAAAATTCTTACCGGATTTCTACATGCCATTGAAAATGTGCGGCTTCCTCAGTGCAGTAAAGGCGTCCGTGTGATTATCATGCCATAATGGTGTACGTGGGATTTAAAGGAAAATCTCCACACATTATTAATCTCGACACTATATGAAAGCGGCCAGCTTCACGCTCCGACCGCTTCAATGCCGACAGCAGACTGTGTGCGCCCTAGAATAGGCCTGGACGTGGTGGGAATACAAAAGTGTTTGCAGGGAATTGAACTCCGGTCGCCATTTCCTTAGCCACTTTACTGACCAGCCTATCCCAAATCCTCGACATCGTGATTAGTTGAATTATGTTATCAATGTTGTTAAACTAACAGAATCGCTGCACCTGACAATGAATAGACAGAAGAGATGGGTGGTATGGTAACGAGATTATGGAACCTGACAAAACATGGGCTGCTAGTTTATATTTAGATCCATGCAAACTCGTGCAAGTGCAAATATCAGACACACAGACACACAGTGCAGAGATTATCGACTATGCACTGCTAATATTCCCCGCTAACTTCAGATGCGAGGGAACACTAAGTTCCGGGAAGAATCCCGACTCAATAGTAGAGCGCGCCTACGGTGGGAGAGTAGACAATACTCCTAGCACCTGTGCTGGAAGAGCTGCTGCACTACGATGGCGAACAAATATCCAAAACGTCCTTTTTTTTTTTTGCTCAAAATGTTTAAAATGGGACGATCGTGCATGTCCTTCCGTATGTTCAATAATAAAAAACTTGACATTGGGATGTGACACTACAAGTTGAGAGCGACCTTCATTTTGCTTCACATTGCACCATCTGCAGTACTTTTCGCGAAGCTCAAATCGAATTTTATCGACTGGGTTTTTACAACACTCAAGATACAAAAGAATACTCGTATTAGGTGGCATTAAACATAGCACAACTTGAAGAAAGCAGTCTTCTGTGATTTGGCACCGTGTATATGCGGTGTTAACCCAACGTTTCGGAGGAACGTATCGCCTCCATCTTCAGGGTAGAAGGATACAAGAAATCCGCAAGCGAAGAGACCGTGAGAACCGGTAAAAGCAGACCAGCGATACGTTCCTCCGAAACGTCGGTTAACACCGCATATACGCGGTGTCAAATTCCAGAAGACTGTTTTCTTCATAGTCACCGCCGTGAAAACCTCAAATCTTACATAGCACAACTTTATTCTAAAAATTAGTCGACTTTATGAATACTTAACAAAACGGAAGGAACACTAATTTCTGACGTTATGCAGTATGATAACAGCAGTATAATCAGCTTGTCAGCAACAGATTTGAAAATGAGAAAAAAAATAGGACGGTGACGCATAAAAAAAACAGCAATTAACCCATCTGTAAAATGCTACCTTGGAATACACCTTTCCATCTTGATGATTTGCAGATGATCATGAATCACATTCTGGAGCAGTTGTAAGATCGTTATACGTTTCGTTGCCCCCAATTCGATGCTCTATCAACGTTCAGACTGTACAGCTCAGGGTGCCTGACCAAAGATAGACTGAAAGACATTGGAATGAACGGTCTTGGCCTAATGAAGGCACTAACCCGGCATTTGACTGGAGGGACTGAAGAAAACCACAAATAAAAAAAAAGAAGATATGCTGTATATAAAATTTATGAATGCTGAAAACCAGAAGAACGGCCCACACTCCCCAACGATTCCCACTGAAAAAATTACTTTACCATTCCCACTCGACTACCAGAAGGAGTGTGGAAATAAACAGATCCAGCAAGCCAAACAAATAAGGTGCAACTTTGAAAAGTTCAAATAACAGGTATGCAAATCACTCAAATGGTCATAAAAAGACAACTTCACTATGTTCTCAATACGGACTTGCTGGGTAAAGGATATCAGGGAAATTTTTTTTTGGGGGGGGGGGACCAAAACCAGTGTAAGAGCTTGGATATGGGGAAGACGAAGAAAATGACAATAACTAATTTTGCAGCAGCAGTGCGTGCAAACCGAACAAGAAACAGGAAGAGGACGGTTCATTTTAAGGTTTTCTGTAATTATGAAGATCAGATCACATTCTTACATTACGAACACCGCCACACGGACTCATCTGGTAGGCACTGTATATACAGCAACATGGCAATGGCACAACATGGGCTGGCTCGGCCGGTATAGCTATGGGATGGACAGACGAGGTTGGACTCCCGGGAGGGAACATTTTTCTCTTCTCCATACCGTCCAAACTGGCTCTGGATCCCACCTAGGCTACCGGAAGCTACTTCCCCGGGATAAAGCGGACTTTGTGTGAAGCTGATCATTCAGCTCCATCCAGCGCGAAGGTCAAGAACGGTGGAGCTATGCCTCCACTCCCTTACACGTCCTCATGGCGTAGTGAATACTTAATTAGGCACACACAACTTTACCTTTATGTCACAAATACGCGAGACATTTGAATTCAGGCATCCAAAAAGCAGTGCGGCCGATCAGGGTGTCCGCGCAATCTAAGGCATCAACTGTCTTCGCTCGCTCGAACGCTGGAATCGTGGGTTCGATTTCCACTCGAGGCATGGATGTCTGTGTGAGTTTATTCTGTGTGTAGGTAGTGGCTCTGCGACGGGCTGATCCTTCGTCCAGGGAGTCCTACCGACTGTGTATAGGATTAATAAACTGAAAAAGCGGCCAACAGTCAACAAAAGGACTGCAGAGTCATAGACTGAAAACCAGTGCAACTATTCCTGATTAATTTCACTTATTATGTAGCAGCCTATCTCACTTATGATTCATCAATACGTGCTGTAACCTACATGCAAACACACAACAAGTTTTATTAAAAAGGGGCTTTGTTTACTTATGCTGTATGCACTACATTCGTATCTGCTACTAAAACACATCGGAATGCGGCCTACTGTGACATACCAAATCAGTGAAGGAAGGACATATGTCGCACTTACGCAGTTCACAGTAATTAACTTCCGATAAATTTATGACCTGTTGGAGTTTTCTTTTCGTTCCATGGTATTAAACTCTCAGAAATTCGGTTCCCATGTTTTATCCCAATTATTACACTTCTTTTGCTCCCTCAAACGCCGGGACAGAGCAGTCGGTATAGCGACTTGCTACAGGCTAGAGAACCAAGGGTTCAGAGATCGTGCCCCCGTGGGGGCAAAAATTTTCTCTTCTCCACGTCGTCCAGACCGGTTCTGGGGCACACCCATCCTCCTACACAAAGGGTACCGGGGTCTAAATAAACGAAAAATTATTATTAAATGCAGACATGTTCTTACTCGCGGACTGGGCGGATACAGTATGCAGGAAGAGAGAACGGAACAAGAAGGAAACGAAGCACGAAACGAGAGAAAGGAAAGAACAAAGAAATTACAGTAAAATGAGACCCAAGCAATTCGAAAGGTGAGAATATTGGGACATGATTACACTGTCCGCTGCAAGACAATGGCTAAATAAATAAGTATCGTGAAAACGTATATTCATGCAAAAATACAAATTGTTGGAAACTGTTTTCTGTGCGGTCCGTGCTGATGCTATATAGCGAGCATGAACGAGACAAGGCAAATTTTCTATATCCAGAGAAATACCGGCAGGGGTCTCAAGGCTCCGTCCTTGGCCCACTACTGTACAATCTACGCATAAACGACGGGCCCGCAGCACGCAAAACTTATCTTGCCCTGTTCGCGGATGACACCTCTATATATACGCGACAGAGAATCACGAACGTCGTGCTCTCTGCAAACTGCAACGCGGCCTCATTGCAGTGACGTCGTGGCGTGAACATTGGACCATAAAACTCAATGACGGGAAACCCCAGGGTTATCTTTTTCTCTAAGAGATTTAGAATCCCAAAGGACGTACTACAACCAAATGCATGATCCCCTCTGTAAATAACGTAAAGTAACTACGTGTCATCTTCAATTGGAAGGTGACATGGAGACTCGATGTAGGTTTATATAAAAATATGCAGAAAACAGGTAGAAGTCATCCAAAACCATCTAAATATAAATGTACGTGCAACTGGACAAGAAGAAGCCATGCACAGGAAGCATAAGGGGTTTACAATTGGGAAATGGTCAGGCCTACGACCGTTCCAGAGTAGTAAAATAACTTAGGGCATAATCTGCTGCAGGTGCCTTCAGTCACAATGTCCTGTAATTATCTTGCATAAGGACTGTGCACTGTATTGAAAGGACAAAGCGTGTATAGTGTCCATAAAATACAAATGCCCTTACCTGGACGCTATGCGAGTGCGGGTACACTCGTGCGAAAGAACAGTGCAACAAATGTGGGGAGCATTCAGAAAAGACAAACCTGTCCTCTCGTCGAAGAGGAGACCTCATTTACAAACACACAAAAGGTCTTGGAACGACCATAAATTTGGTCATGGTTCGCGATGGGGTTCGAAACCAAGAATGACTGTGCTGGTGAAGGTCAGCAGTAGCAACTGGCAAAATTTGACTGAAGTCAGCCAGTTAAGAGCAGACAGTTGAGACACCTAGTTGTGAGCTGCGAGATGGTAGCCTGCTGGAAACGACTCTAGAAGAATATCCATTGTCAGGAACCGTAATCGAGCAACGACTGGTACAGACCATAACAGACTGAAATAGCGTGTACTATACTGATTTGTTAAGTGCGCGAATTAGCGACGTTATGTTATTTGTAGTTACGATTTATAAGTGGACAATAAATAAAATTATATTAATCCAAACCCCGTGTCTAGTCACTAACCCGTGACAATATCTGTCTAAAAGACAGGGCAAGACCCACGCGCACGCACGCACACAAGGCTGGTTGATGGCGCCACTCCCCTTGAGATGACCTGGCCTCGCCAGGAGGCTGAGAGAACTGAAGTTGACAGTCGAGAAGCACACAGTTCTGTAGCACGGCATGAGAATGCGCCATGATCACTGTTGATGTGACCAAGATTTGGGGAGCTTCTTGATAAGACAGGCTTCACGTCTTTTGTGTGTGCACGCACAACTCGTTATCGCTGTTGCCCTATCTACGCCCAAGGCAAGGGGTGAGTAAAATTCAACCCGGCTTCTATGAACTAACAGAACTGTTAATAATACTTTAACAATGGTATACAGAGATACTTATAACCGCAAATTTATTAATATTATTATTATATAGGAATTTTTCTGTGAATACACAGCTTTCCTCAGCCCTAAGAAGCTGAAACATCGTAAACAAAACGGACAATTAAGACATAAATTGACTGCTCCATAGCTCAAGCGGTTAGTCGATGGCTTTTCACCGCGGCGCCCCGGATTCGATCCCGGGTCTGGTCAAGTGGGATTTGTGGTGGACAAAGTGGCTCTTGGGCGGGTTTTCTCCGAGTACTTCGGTTTCCCGTGCCAATCTTCATTCCACCAAATAATTACCTGGGGCAGGCTACAATAGGCCAATCAGTGACCGACGTGCCGAGTGAACCCCGTTGGACTCCACCCCCCCCCTCAATAAGCGAATTGAAAAAAAAATTAGACATAAATTAAAAGCTGCTGAAATGGACTTTTCAGGGCGTTCAGCAAGGATATCAAGAACGTACAGAGACAGAAAGAGGAGCCGGGATAGCGTAGTCGGCTACGGGCTGGATTTCGACTCCCGGTAGGGCCAAGAATTTACTCTTCTGCACGTCGTCAAGACCGGCTCTAGAGTCCACCCAATCTCCTATCCAGTGGGTACCTGGGGGCTCTTTCCCCGGGGGCATGGCGGCAAGGGCGTGAAGCTGACCACTCACCTCCAGCTATTGCCGAGGTCAAGAAAGTGTGGATTTATACATTCACTCCCCCATACGCCTTCATGGCGTAGTACTTAATTAGTTAAGCACAGGGTCAACTTTACCTTATATGAGTAGAAATGAAACAATTAGAACGCAAAAATTGAAATAAAGAAAGACATACTAGAGGAAACAGCAGAAGAGCATTTAAGATGGTACTGGTTGGGAGGTTCGGTGGGTTACACAACCAGTCTGGACGCGGTGGGGAAGAAAGGATCAGTCCATCCGCCTGATAACCAACCTCAGTCGTCCAGCCAGAAGCTTAGTAAGAGATCTCCTTTTAGCCTATCTACGAGCTGTAGCCCAGCCCGTTGCCTAGTTACTATACGTACTGAGGAATATCGGCTGTTACTTTTATGTACCGGTATTGCTCTAAATTACGTTCATCCGTCGAGAATTATGGATATATATTTAATATTTCTTAGCAATTATTTCTCGCGAGGCTCTCCGACCGATGGCCGGGGAAGACACTTCTGAACTATAAGAAGTACTTACTTAGATACCCCTGTTCAAGGACAACACAGCCTCAGAACTGCCACGGTTACATCACGACGTTCTGATAAGACTTGCTGACGTCGCTACAAATTATTTTTTCTGTTTATACGAGTACTACAAACAAGATTGTTATTCCTTCCAGAAAAAGCGTTTCTCTCCTGCGTTTATATTCTTATATTCTGCTGTAAGTTATTTCTGGTATCAGAATTTCTACAAAGTGTGCGCCAAGAAAATATTTAGACCTGTAAGGGCAAAGTGGACAAATTGGGACATTACATACCGACCAAAGCCGATCACAGCGACCGCGCGGTTTAAGGCACGAAATTTCTTCGCTCGCTCAAACAATGGAATTGTGGATTCGAATCCCTCTCGAGGCATGGATATCTGTGCGCGTTTGTTCTATGTTCGTGTTGCCCTGTGTAGGTAGCGGCCTTGCGACAGGGCTGATCTCCCGTCCAAGGAGTCCTATAAATTGTCTATAAGATCCATAGTTCCAGATTAATTCTGATGGGAAACAAGCCAAAGGACCTAATATGATAGAGAAAACAAGACATTTATAGAGGTATGGCAATGAAATATAGACATTACGATGGACTGGACATGTAGCTAGGATAATGGGACGAGGAATTCATATGCCTACAAGACTGTGATGGGGACAACTTTTGGAGATCCGCCACTTGAGGACACGCTGCCGCAACATTATGATACTTTTGGGGAAATGTGATCCCACGGGGTCGTGTCCAACAGCATCAGGTCTGGGTATTCCTGGCGTTGGACCATCGCGTTCTGCTGTCAGAGAATTGGTTCGCAGAATCAGCACGCAGTGAATTCATCGCCTCCGAAATCAAATCCAGAAGAGATCAGTAGTTACTTTCTCTTATTGTTTCCGTAAGATATTTCCTGTCCTCCAAAATAATTCCTTATCAAAACTGTGTATGCTGTCTTTATCTCTTCGATTACAGTCACAATCCAAATTTATTGTCGCCCCCACGCATTTCTGTCCTAACGATACTAAGTAGCGCCACGAAGTTTTTTCCCCTACTGGGATGGGACTAAGTCCCTTGTACTGCGGCCACTTCTGGCCTATTGTACCAGCCCCAGATGATAAGTGAGGGTGATTGTGGAGCAATTGGTGGAATGAAGATTGGCAGGGGAAACCGAAGTACTCGGAGAAAACCTGCCCCAGCGCCTCTTTGTCCACCACAAATCCCACTTGACCAGACCCGGGATCGAACTCGGGTCGCCGCGGTGGGAAGCCAGCGATTAACCGCTTGAGCTATGACGCGGCCTAAGTCACAAAGTTACTCATTACGTAACATTCGACAGGCCTTCTGCCCACCTGAACTATCCTTATGAGGCCCAAATATTTCCCTGAGTAATTATATTAACACATTTGTATTTTCACAATACGAATCACATATACAAAACAGTAAGTAAATCTGTTATATGGGGTATGTTGCAAAGTGCAGTTACCACAAAACATACAAACAATGCAGACACGGTATTCCAGAGGTCTCTGATGTTCCCTCTTGCAACACTTTTTAATTTTTTTTAAGTTACTACGTAAAGGTAAAGCTATCTCTGTAACAGGCCGTGAAGGCACATGGGGTTATGAGACGTCGAGGCTCCCACATCTTCTCTAGACAATCGGCTCACAGATGGCGCCCGCCGCCCTTTACCTCCAAGGACTCTTCCTGGTACTCATTTCTGTTAGAGGCTGAGTCGACCAGGAGGGATTAGGTCAACTGAAAACAATTCACCTCATCGGGACTCGAACCAGTGACCTTCCGGCTTGTAGCATAGTGTCTCAACTAACTACGCTAGCACGTGCCGCATTCAAAATTTACTATATACACATAATGCATCTTTTAAACTTATTTAAAAACATTGTCCACTGCATTTTTCGATCGTCATTGGTCATCATCAGGTGTTTTAAAAACTCTTCTGTGGAGACTGTAGTGCTTGTGTTTTCTCTTCTAATGTATGTGTAGCCCCTTTATACGTTTGTGTTTATGTGGTGCTGCGTGTGTTCTGCCGCGCTGTGTTTAGACCTCTAGTGTCTCGCACTAGTTGACGCATTATGTATATGTGGTAACTCCTGAACAATCTTTTAAAAAGTGCTGCGTGTAAGACGGAACATCAGAGACATTTATTAATTAATTAATAATGTGCAACAGGATGCTAGAATATTACAAGGAATTCCAGATCATAAACTGATAGCTGTGTCGCTACGCGTCTTATGGATATGGCAACATGAACATGGGAAGAGTCTCGGGTTATTTTCACGGTTTCCACGTAGCTCTCCTCGACCTTCAAGCACACAGATGCCAGTTGCAAACACGTCACATTCTTATCACTTCTCCAGTTCAAATATATCTGCTGTCGTTTCCGCAAAGAACTACAACAAGTAGCGTTGACACAAGTTCCGGAAGGATGATATATACTTTCCTCCACATATTCTTATTTGTTCTGAAACGCTGATGTGATTATACGGACACAGGCACTCCAGCCTGGACGCGCTCATCGTCGCAAATAATTCGACGTTACATAACCCCTGTATCTGATACAAACTCCGTGGCTTGAGTCCGCAAGCGAACCATACCGACCGAGCGACCGCCGCTTCCCGGCGAAGTTAGTGCCAACTTCAGAGGATAGAGGGTGTCGCGTGGTCAGTGCAACGGATCCCCACAGCCATTAATCACGGTTTTTTAGACCGGAGCAGCTATTTCCTTGAAATAGCTCCTCAGTTATCCTCAGGAGGCTGAATAGACCCTATTCCAGACCCACCACTTCTCATAAAATCTGGTAGAGCCGGGAATCTACCCCGGGACCTCTGGATCTGTAGCCAGTAACTGTGACCACAAGACCACAGAGGCGGTCCTGTAGCTGATACAGCACTTCTAAATATGACATTATAGAGAAATCGTGCAGTACAAAGATTAAGGCTGGCGGAAAATGAAGCACAAAGACAACTGCGTTAAATACATGAAGTAACTAAGGAGGGCACAGGTCATATATTGGAGGACAATATTAATATGTCCTAAAAAGATTATTATTATTATTATTATTATTATTATTATTAATTATTAACTCCAATGTGTGTATGTATGTGTATTGTCCTTTCTCTCCACATAATGGAATAACCATTCGAAATGTACTTACTTTATTTTTCTCATCTGTTAATGCTAACTTTAATTTTTCTTGGAATTATTATTAATGTATTTCTATTATATTGACTGTCTTATTTTGTATTTCTTTTTTAGTTATTTTGTGTATTTCTATGTAGTCGTGCCAACTTTGTAACTGGCCTCTATGCTGTTAAGTTTGCACGCAAATAAAGACGAGTTGAATTGAATTACAAGCATTTGTTGGGCCTTGGCAGCTTTTTCAGTTTCTTCACCCTATACATAGTCGGTGTGATCCGGAATAGCGCGTGGCTACTGGTTGGACGACCGCGGGGCTGCAGCTCGAGTCCCGGTGGGGGTCAAGAATTTCATTTTCTCAATGTCTTTCAGATAGGCTCTGAAGTCCACCCGACCTCCTATCAAATTGGAACCAGGGGCATCTTCCCCGGGGGTAGAGTGGCCGGAGCGTGAAGCTGCCAACTCACCTCCAACCAGTGCTGAGATAAAGAAAGTGTAGATCTATACATCCACTCCACCATACGCCTTCATGACGTATTGCTTAATTAGTTAAGCATCGGGACAACTTTACGTTTATAATCCATGGGTAGGACTCCTTGAACAGGGGATCAGCCCGTCGCAAGGCCTCTACCTACACGCAGAACAACACAAATACAGAATAAATGCACACACAGACGTCCATGCCTTGAGCGTGATTCGAACCCACGATCACAGCGTTCGAGCGAGCGAAGCCTTAGACCGTGTGACCACTGTGAACGTAATCTTAGAAAGATACGTTGTGAAAATATAAGCTAGATTGAACTGGCTCATGTTATAGTCAGGTGACGTCTTTTTTGTGGTGGCGATGAGCACTCCTGACTTCGTAACAATATAATCTCTTGAACAGATTAATCAGATGTCAAGAAACTTCTGTATAACCTAACAGTTCAGATAATTTAATCAACGCAATAAGAACACAACACTGATAACGGACTTTCGAAGCAACAGATACAGCGACATTATCATGAAAAGATAACAATATCAGAAACAATACAAGTGAAGTACAGAAAACATTAATCACTTGGAGCGGCTGTAACCAAACTTTCAGAAAAGTATCTATCTGGAAATAAATATGTTACGAATATATGTGTATGTGAATATGTATGTGAACACAATTCATTTCTGACGTCGTAGTCCTCTCAGCACTAGAATTATAATGCGGACGAAATATCTTAAAATACCGTAGAAGACCTCTGTACTGACCATGCCTTCAATCGACACGCTTTGAGTTCATGATTCCAGATAAGCTCACACGTTCTTTCTGAGAAGTGACAGTCGGTCAGCTATCGAGAAATTCAGCGTCTGTTACAGGTAAGAGGTAAAGCTCTCCCTGTAACAGGCCGTGGAGGCCCATAGGGTTGTGAGACGTTGAGGTTCCCACATTTTCTAGACATTCCGCTCACAGATGGCGGTAAGGTTGTCAGCCTTATGCGCCGGCCCCAGGAAGATTTCTGGTACTCATTTCTGTTAGAGCTTGAGTCGACCCGAGGGTTATAGTGCGGCTGGAAGGATTACGTTAATTGGAAAAATCTAGTGATCTCATCGGGAACCGAACCCGCAACCTCCCGGCTTGTAGCATTGTGCCTCAACTAACTATGCTACCGCGTTTCAGGGAACCAAAAGGTTTATGATGCCGTCAAGAGCTGTCACGATGCCCAATCCTAAGCCATTTG
Source organism: Cryptotermes secundus (assembly GCF_002891405.2). Classification (NCBI taxonomy): domain Eukaryota; kingdom Metazoa; phylum Arthropoda; class Insecta; order Blattodea; family Kalotermitidae; genus Cryptotermes; species Cryptotermes secundus. The sequence goes on along the minus strand of NW_019772127.1, from coordinate 440,093 downwards.
AATTTAGTTTACATTTTCACATCCTGTTACCTGAAGAGACATTTTACGTCAAGTCTCCCATTTATGCCTAGGTCGCCCGGGAGCCTGCCCATCAACACTATTTACTATGGATACATGCTCCGTACATCACATTCTTCTTGAGTGGCCCCCCCTATGAAGTCTAAGTGTGAAACTCCACAATATCCTCCGGTTACGTTTCACATGGGCCCAACACGTATTTACGAGTAGAACCTTCCCTTCAGAGGTCACAGATAAGTTCCACACCCATACAGAACAGCAGGTAAAATTATGCTTTTCTATATTTTAATTGCCGTATTTACGCATGTATAGGCCGCACATTTTTTGCCAAAAATTCAAGAGGAAAACTGGGGTGCGGCTTATATTCGAAATATTCGAAATCACACTTCATTTAAAAAAAATATATTCATAATTAGTGAATAATATTGAATAATATTCGAAGAAAATTATTTTTTCTATAATTTCTGTCTGAAAATTGTGCTGCGGCCTATACATGCGTAAATACGGTATTACGTATTCGGATAGCAGACTGGAAGCAGAAGCTAGTGACGTAGTGGCAGCAAGTACTCCCCGAGATTGGCATGTTCGTAACATATTCATGAATGATCTCTGGTTTATTACTGTCATTCCAGAAATAAGTTGCATACGGGTATGATAACACGATTTCGATCAAATACAGATGTACCCCGAATTTTGCATTTCTCCTTCCGTCATTTCATAAACATTCAATTTTCGTGTCAGGCGTGTGGAAATCGGCAATGATGTTATGGTTATTTTTAGTGAATAGCCAATAAAACTATTCACCAATCCAAACCCCATGTATAGTCACTAATACACGTGACAATCCTTATTTGGATAACGCGTTTCCGAGCTTAGCTAATTAAGCACTATGCCATGAAGGCGTATGGGTGAGTGGATATATAGAGCGAGGTTTTCTTGACCTTTGAACTGGTTGGAGGTGAGTGGTCAGCTTCACGGTCCGGCCGCTTTATCCCACTGAACAGGAGATTGGGTGGACCCTAGAGTCGGTCTGGACCAGATCAAGAAATGAAAATTCATGACCCTACCGAGACTAGAACCCCGACTCGTAGTCAGTCTCTATACCGACTGAGCCATCCCGGCTCAAATATATGAATCATATCTCGACCCGCGTCCCATTCTGACTCTTTCTGGAGCTCTAAAATCTTAATTTGTAAATAACTTCCAAAAAGGAACATCATTAACACTTTTAAGACTGAAAAGTGCCGCTCAGACTTAATTTATGTCTTCGTTGTATGAGTATCCAGTAAGCGGCCTCCGTAGTCTAGGGGTAACGTTCCCACCTCATGACTCAAGGTACGCGGGTTCAAACCCGGCGGAGGTCGTGGAATTTTTAAGGGCGGAAAAATTCAGGGTAGATGGGGAAGTATCGGGGACCACTACCAGAGAGGTGGCCGACCTCACTGGCAGGACGGGGCTGATAGCGAGCACCAGTACTGGAAGGGCATGGCGACGGGTAGAATATCAAAGGGACGAACAATAGACTACTAGTCGCGGTGCATGGGGAAACCCACCCCCTCCAATAATAATAATAATAATGAGTATCCAGTATCCCAGTAAGGCTACGTACAGCTGCAATCTGATTTGGTATGTGTATATATATATAGTTGATACCCAATGCTAAATGAACAAGGAGGAATGGAAAATAAAAACAATGGACAACAAAATAGCAAAGATTGATATGGTTTAGACTGCATTTACAGTATATGCATAAGCATCACTGCAAAAACATTCTGGAGGTTATCTCAGCTTAAAACTATAAAATTTTCACCGGAGGTAAAATACTATAAACGATACGTGTCCAAGGACTAACCAGACATAATACATCTGGAAACAAGCTTAAGTGCCGTGACGTCAATTATTCTTTCCGCGGAAGGTAAACCAGTTCTTGCTTTCAAGAAATCAACAAAAACGCTCCTAGATTCTTTCTGAACGAAACACCCTAATCACTATTCACAATAATGTTTCTCAACCGGTGTTCCGCGACATTTCGAATTCAAATATGTTTACACATCAACACCAATTCTTCACAAAATGTAGTACAGTATTTTTCTCAGCCCTGTTTTATCATATCATTGGCCTATGTTGCTGTTTCATAGTTACACTGTTGCTACCTCGTTACTGAAACTTGTCACTGCATATCTCTAATTGCCTTTTCTTTTAATTACGCGTTTCAAAGTTCGTAACTGTTTCATTTTCATTTTTTTATATCTGCTACATACTGCGCAACGCTGTACAGTGTGGGCTACTGACAGTGTCGTTATATAAACCATAAATAAATAATTAATAAAACATAGGTGTACCTACGACTTTTTACAACAGTACGTTACTTGTCTTGAAACCGCCATGACTGTCGGTTTGGTACAGATGAGCTCTATTTACAGTTTGTTTATCTCAGACTGGATTGCCTCTGTGGTCTAGTGTTCAGAGTTCCTTTCTACCGATCCAGAGATCCGGGGTTCGATTCCCGGCGCTACCAGAGTTTCTGACAAGTAGTGGGTCCGGAACGGGGTCCACTCAGCCTCGTGAGGGTAACTGAGGAGCTACACGTATTTCTAAGAAATAGCGGCTCCGGTCTAGAAAACAGAGATTAACCTTTAATGACCGAATTTTTTCCAAACTAAATATAAAAATTCAGTTCGTACCTCACAGGAAACACATTGTGTCTCCGCTACAAGGACCAACCAGTTAATGCTGTTTATGAAGTATCCGATGCTTATTGTAAGAACCATATGAAACACAAACACTGTGTGTGGGAAGAATGCAGAATTCTAGTATGTTAAACCAGGTCGTGCATATAGTAACCATTAGGCTTTAAAAGGTTAATGGCCGCAGGAATCCGTTGCGCTGACCACGCGACACCCTCTATCCACTAAAGTTCACACTAACTTCGCCAACAAGCGGCGGTCACTCGGTCGGCAAAGTTCGCTTGCGGACTAAAGCCACGAAGTTTGTTTTGTTTTATACAGCGTCGAATAATCGTATGATTAGTGAATAATAAACTATATATAATGTAGATGGAAGTGCCCGTGGCTGTGGCCTAATTCTGGAAAATATAAATGCACTTACTTTGAGGAGGGGAGACGCAAACTCCAGCACGGACAGCCGGTTTCTGGGCTGACACATGAACCTGGGACCTCCCTCCCAACTCAGAAAAAAAACTTTCTGCTAGGGGACACTTTATCAATTGAAGATGGGATCTCAGAATCATCCGCGGTATGAGCTGAATGGTAAGGTAAGGTAAAGCTGTCCGTGCGCTTAACTAGAGCACTACGCCATGAAGACGTATGGGGGAGTGGACGTTTTCTTGACCTCAGCACTAGTTGGAGGTGAGAGGCCACCTTCACACCCCGGTCTCTTTACCACCGGGTAAAGAACCCCCGGTACTCACTTGATAGGTTTCGTGGGCTCGAGAACTGGTCTGGACGACGTGAAGAGAAAGTTCTTGACCCTACCGGGACTCGAACTTCAACCCCTTAGGCTGCGAAAATAAGAATTCACGCGTACTGCAGTTACAGCAAGAGTGGTGTGATTATTGTGTTAAAATCCGTTTCCAGGATACGGCTAGTGAAGACTGAGAACTGAAGTGTGCATTTAACGGCGAACTGTAAAGTTTATAGATGAGCGATAGCCCTGTAATTACATGTACACGTAGTTCTGAGTGGTTTGTATATGTGGTCAATAATCCAGTCATCCAATCGAACCCCCGTCTAATAATAACACACACCTAATATTACATGACAATGTTTATGCTAACTTATAAACAGTATTTCATCAGTAACTTGTAAGAATATTTACTACCCATCTTCATACAAAAGTTCATTCTTCCGGCACCAATGGTTCATTAATCATACCTGTCAAACTGAAAACTAAATGAAAATTTTAAAAGCTGACATGCTACTTAACATATCACGAAAAAATCAGAAAAGCTATTTATTTCTCAAATATGTATTACTTACCGTACGTCACATCCGGCTGTTATTTTAAGAGGCGTTAGTGTAACTCACGCCTCTCAATATCTCGAGCACCCAATGCTGTAATTACTGATTCTAACAAATTTAGAAGAGCCGGAATAGCTGAGTCGGTATAGCGACTAGCTACGGGCTGGAGGACGGAGGAGTCGGAGTTCGAGTCCCGGTGGGGCAAAAATTTTCACTTCTCCACGTCGTCCAGACCGGTTCTGGGTCCACCCAACCTCCTATACAATGGGTACTGGGGGTAAAGCGGTCGGGGCGTCAAGCTAACCACTTACCTCCAACTAGTGTCGAAGTTAAGAAAATGTGGATCTATACAACCACTCCCCCATACGCGTAATGCTTAATTAGTTAAGCACAGGGAAAACTTTACCTTTAAGAAATTTAGAGGTTGAGGTTTCGAGTAGCCTTCAATGGCACAATGTTCTAACTAAATTTCGTGAAACTCAGTCGACTGATTTAAAAGTTGGAGAACATACACGCGCACCATTTTCATATCGTACTACTGTTTCCCACACAAGAAACGAAACTGGCCTATAAAAGCAATGACCTGCAAAATATGAACATAGCATAAGTACAATTTATCTCAACATGCAGTATCATCGTAATGGTGATGGATGTGATTGTGAGTGTACACGAGTTGCTTGCGGACAGCACTAAATATGTCAGCGTCTCCCTGTCGTCAGCTGTCGTCATTTTCACGAAAAGTGCTTATTTACGAGAGTTTCAGTACACCTGTATTTTGTCTTTTCAACATTGTACGTTACGATTGGATTGCGGGTACGCGAAGCTTAGCCCCTAATGCATAAATAGACACATACATAATCCTGCGTACGCACAGCTCTTGGTATGCCGTGACATGCCAACTGAACTGCATGTCTGTGTAGGCCTACATCTATTTTGGAAAACGCTGAGACACACAGTATAAGCTTAGGTCCTGCCAGATAAAAACGTGCCGTAAACAAAGATTACAAAGCAAATACAACATTTTAATTGCATTAAGTTCCTGTGTACTGAACAGAAACAGCAAAGCTCCGATGCCCTTTTCACATCTGCGACTTTAGCCTTGACTTGGTCTCCCTTCAATATTTTTTGATACAAAATGAATATGGGAAACATTTAAATAAGTGAAGAACGTGGAACCTCATTTACATCGTCTATGAGGTCTCTGGTAAGGACGTCAGGTTTGTCCTTGGTTCCACACCAGTAGCCTTACTCATTTGTAGGGTTTTCCACAACATGAAACTAAGATAAGCATATTGGTTTACTGGTTGATACTCATCATCCGGGTAATTTTTCACATTATTTATGGTAAGAAAGAGACAACAGGAAAACTCTTTCAGATTAAAAAAGGAGACAGACTGGTGACGGGGGGAATCCTGCTATGACAGTTGTGAGTGTAGGAGTAGTCACATATGAGTATAATATTATATTTAATCATCCTGTTGCACTCTATACGATATATGATATAAACTCCGTCCTAAGTGCAACAATTTATTGTAGGTCTTTCGTCTTGCCTTCTTCTACACTACATGTTTCGGCCGCAAACGGCCATCATCAGGTGTATACACTCACGTAGCTGTTACACTGCACTTAGTTTAAAATTTTAACAGCTACGTGAGTGTACACACCTGATGATGGCCGTTTGCGGCCGAAACATGTAGTGTAGAAGAAGGCAAGACGAAAGACCTACAATAAATTGTTGCACTTAGGACGGAGTTTATATCATATAACATATGAGTATATACGAGTTATAACTCGTCATATGTACTATGATTTGAATCTGGGCTGGACACTAAGAACTGATGCCATGGCTTTCAATCCGGCCTCTGCGCACTTCAGTAACTAAGCCTGTATCACTGTTTCCACAGGGGAGTTAAACACCAGTGGCCAGTGAAGCTTCTTACGGGTAGTTACAGAAAGACTGTTATGATAACAAAACTGAAACACTATTCTAATCCCCAACACGTCACATTAATTTACAAACATATCGTACAACTAAACACATGAAGGGCTTCAACGGATGTGATTACGGTTCATTACATGGATCCTCGCCGATCACAGTGGCCGGGAGGTCTAAGGCATGAACCGTCTTCGCCCGCTCTAACGCTGGGATCCTGGGCTCGAATCCCACTCGAGGCATAGATGTCTGTGTGCGTTTTCGTTGTTCTGTGTGTAGGTAGCATCCTTGCGATGGGCAGATCTCCCGTCCATGGGGTTTTACCGACTTAGTATAGTTTCAGAAACTGAAAAAGCGGTCAAGATCCAAAGAGCTGTAGAGGCATAGGGAGAGGGATCTACAGATCGGAACACAGGGCCCAGAAAAGGGAGATTTACTTGCACAATGACTTGAAGTCAGTCCAGACCTAAGAGAAAGAGCATTCTCTGTGAGTTAATCTTTTTGTTTCCCCTATGGCGCTACAGCCCCAATTTGGGCCTAGGCCTACCTCCATGAACCTCTCCGTTTCACTTCGGTTTACTAGATCTTACACATACGGTAGGACTCCTTGGGCGAGTGATCAGCTCGTCGCAAGGCCTCTACCTGTAGACAAACACAGAAAAACGCACACAAACATCCATGCCCTGAGTGGGATTCGAACCCACAATCTCGGTTTCCGAGCGAGCGAAGACAGTGCATGCCTTAGACCGCTCGGCTACCGTGACCGGCGTGAGCCAATCTTAGGACACGATATATAAGCAATAATTAACACTAAGAATTCCTACAGGACAGTTCCTAATTCCGAAGTTCCATCCAGCCTTCGTACAGTCACGACAAAAGTAATATTATACAAACAGAGTCATTACGTATTGGAGAAAAACTACATCTTATGTAATTGCATCACATGAAATACAAGACACATGATGTATAAACAACAAGCGATGTTAACATGCGGTAAAAGAACCATAAGAAAGTTGCTCAACCTACAGACCCAATATGTGGAGTCGGAATAGCTCAATCGATATAGCGACAGGCTATTGGAGGGACGGTAAGAGTTCGATTCCCGGCACGGTAAAGAGATGTGTTTCTACTCTACAGGATCCAAACCGGCTCTGGGGCCCACCCAGATTCCTAAGCAATGAANGGGATAACTACGGGGGTTAAGTAGTCGGGGCGTGAAACTGACCATTCACCTCCAGCTAGTGCCGCGGTCAAGAATGCAATCCCCTGCATGTCTTCATGACATAGGCTTAATTACTTAAGAACGGGGACAACTTCACTTTCACTTTTACAGGCCCAATTTATCAGTGCTGCTGTGAAATAATTCAATTTATTTATGTGCTTACTCAACAGCCCAAAGGTCAATTATAAAATAAGCAAACAAACAAATACACACAAAAAAAGCAATAAAAGGCAGCTCGCGTGATTCGAAAAGTAATAAAAATTTAATAGTGCAAACGCGCCAACCATTATGCGCTGAGAAAAAATATATTGTGACATGACTCTTGAAAGACGGAACAGTTCATTGCTAGGCAACGGTGGTAAACAGGATCCTGCGGAAATGTACACACACACAAACAAACAAAACAACAATAGAACAACGGGGTTATGCAACCCGTTTCTAAGCAACGGCTCGGTAAACATGCCTCCTTAATAACAGAGAGGCTGTTTTTTCCATGAAGTCCGCGCCGCGACCATTGCTATGAACAGGAGCGGTAAACACGCCTCCTCAACAACAGAGAGGCTGTGTTTTCTATGCGGTGCGTGCCGAAGGGTTAAAAAAGACAAAAAAGATTCAGTCAATCGAATTTCGAGACGCCAGCCTGCCGAGATGTGAGCCTCTGGAGTCGAGAGTTGGGCTCTGCGAAGATAACTGGGAAGAGTGGCAACGAGACAGCTGACAGTTGCAGCAGAGAATTGGATTGAGAGTTCCGGAGTTGTAGGAGTGGAAAGAGTTGAAAGGTAAGTCTTTATGTGTGCTGCAGTAGAGCGATATCTGGAGTGCTATTGGCCGTGAGACTGTTATAGTTCCTGTGTTAAAGTAAATTACCAGGAAACGACCAGTGGAGAGTGTAACAGACTGGGGACACTAGTGTGTGTGTAACTGGTAGGTACAAGGTGTCAACAAATCCAATCACACAATCCATAATCACAACCCTAACACGTGACATTATATTCATATGGGATACAATTAATATTTTAACCTCCGTGTGGAAGCGGGGTCGAATACCTCCACCGTGAGCCTGCGAGTCGTAGGAAGCGAAGAAAATGGAAGTCTCAAATATGAGAGAGTAAAATATGGTCGCGAGTCCCAAGGGACTCAGACCCGACAAAAACAGCACTGGCAAAAGGCAAGCAGCATATACACAAGGTAGACCGTCCTCTCGTCAAAGATGGCGCCCCACAAAAACAATACCGTAATTGTGAAACGGTAATAATTAATATCTGGTCATTGGGGCTCCACACCAAGACTTACTGACCGTCAGTCGCAATGTGGCTTGGACTTGGACTAATATTTTGATAAGTGAAAAAGTACCATTACGATGAAGAAGAACAGTTCTGGTTCCAAATACTACTACTACTACTACTACTACTACTACTACTATTGTCTATTACTACAACAACGAACGGTGTTCTACAGTAGGCCTTAGTAATTCCGACTATGTTATATTTTTCAGACGTAACCTCAAAACCTCAAAGTGTTGCATTGTTGCCACATAAAAAATATATAATATCAGTATGTTTATGTACTATTGCCACACAACACTCTCCTTGCCTAGTGATTCATTCTTATCAGCACGAAGATAAGCGCGAATTTCGTGTGCCTGTCGTGTTGCTTCACATAGGCCTTCAACAAACTCACCTTACATCTACACCACATGAAAATGCCAATTCGTATTATCGATGTTAGGAAATGTGGAACAACAGAGACTGGGTGGCCTCTAGTGGCATTCTGTTCAAACGAAGTATAACGAAAACTGTTCAAGACAGACACATTAACGGACAGACATACGGATATGAGCATGCCACAATATTAACAGTGCTTAGAGAACAATTGAAGTAGGTTATGAAAATATGGGTCTGTATACAATGGGACCTCTCCAGCGACAGATGGCACCGAACTAGAGTAAAACGGGAATGCGTGGTATCATAAAGAGCTCGTACTACAACGTAACAGTGTGGGTACAAAATAACAACACACAAATACGGAGTTCATGTAGCAGCGGAAACAAAAACAGCAATGGCGAAGGTATCGGCACCAGCAAAGGAATATTGTTATTCTGAACACTTACTCGAAGAAGAGTATAAACGGTTAGTTGCATATCTGTCACAAGTGGCTTGGCCGAACAAGAAACAAATTCACCACCAACGCATCAGACTACGGAACACTGCAAACTGCGCAGAGGCTATAACAAAATATACAAGTATCTTAAAGGTGTAGGATATTACAGCAGAACCTGGATACTTGCTCAGTTAATTAAGAAATTCACTAAAGTGTTCACAAAAGCCCGCCACTCAGCCAATTGAATCTCGACTTCCTCTCACCGCCTGATTAAAATGTATTTTTCTCGGCACGGACCGTCCACAGAAAACACATCGCTGCTCAGCAACGGATAACATGTACATGTCAGGCGTGTCCACTCTGCTTTGTATAACACCAGATGCCCTTCTATTTTTGGATGCTTGTTGGTTGGAACATGCTTACGTATTCGTCTCCTAGAAACGGCCCAATCTCTCACAATATTATTCTCATTTCAACATCCCGTGAACTTGTCGAAGTACAATTCTGTATACACTTCCCATCTTCCCATTTGTGCTACCTGCCCCGCCTATCTCTTCCTCCTTCATTAAATCACCGTAGTAGTATTTGGTGAATATAAAACAAGGTTTACAGAACATAATAGGACATGTACTAACAGTTTCAGAAAAGTTAAACCATTTCGCACCAACCAACAGGTGAAGAAAATAACGGTGACATCACTTAAAATGATCAGAATACCAGAAGCAGATAGTAAAAACTTATTTGATTACATCTACTATATATATAAATCTTAAGTTCTGTAATAATTAACTCCATGGAGACGGGTTTTACTTGACAAATAGATATGAAATCAATTCACGAAATTTCCCGTCTTGTACATCTTATTCAAGGAAACATTATCGTAATCATACCGGCTCACCATTACACTCTGAGTTCGTTATTCCAACGATAGACAAACGAGACGAAGATTTTACGGCTTGTGCGCTCTTTATAAGACCGAGATCCTTGTCACATTCTGTAGTGAAGCAGAGTCAGGCGAGATTTTTATTGCTATTACATAACTACTTGGCAACTCTGGCTTCAAATTGATGCTCATCTCGGTAAGAAGTTGCCTGTTGTTATGGAAACCGAAAGTTCATGAACGTGTTCACAAATTCCAGACACTGGGCCCGGCCCTGAACCAGCTGGACAAGTGAAACAACTGGATATGCTTTTCTCCTTAATTCGGCTACAATATCATATTCCAGCGTACTTTTACACTTACCAAGAAGTTTCATCATCCGTGAGTAACTAAACAAATAAAACAAACTTCGTCGTTTTAGTCCGCAAACGAACTATACCGACCGAGAGACCGCCGCTAGTCGGCGAAGTTAGTGTCATAATTAGCGGATAGAGGGCGTCGCGTGGTCACCGCAAAGGATCCCCACGGCTGTTAGTTGGTTTTCTAGTCCGGAGCTGCTATTTCCTTGAAATAGCTCCTCAATTATCCTCAAGAGGCCGAGTGAACCCCGTTCCAGAAAATCTCGTAGTCAGAAATCGACCTCGGGATCTGTAGCCAGGAACTCTGGGACCACAGAGGAGGTCCCATCCGTACGTAACTATTTGAGACAAATTTTTATCGAAGATTTACTTCGACCAGTACCCATAGCCAGAAAATGGATACTCAGAACACGTAAAACGTCCTTCATTAGGTCGGTCACTGCCGTCTATACCGTCCACTGAACTAATTACGCCCTAGTGCTGAAACTCAAATAACTTCGAGTGATATCACAAACAATGTCTGACATTGGAATACTCGTGTGAAATCTCCACTTTTCGGAGACCTCGTCATTCCCTACAAGCTACAAAACTAGTCAATATCAGCTAGATAAACAATATCAATGGTGGGCCGGTTTCAGTTCTAATACATTACAATATGCTCAAAAACAGAGAGAGATGTAACACACTGACAAAACGTTTCCTTTTGTTAAACACTAAGTACAAGAATGGTGTACAGTCATCAGTGACGAACATTTCGTTTGGAAATATACGTAAAAACTTCAAGTAGAAGAAACACAACGGCGAGCACGTTCAAAAATTTCACTAGGGTCACTTTCTTGCACGGATTCATTCTATCTTCCAACACTTACTTATTTACTTACTTACGGAGCTGAGCCCTTCTTGATGAGAAGCCAATCTGCAGCTACTCAAGAACTCCCCAGCATTTTATGGAACCCAGAGGTTCACAAAAGCCCTCCACTGGTTTCTACCCTGAGCCAGATAAATCCAATTTATACCATCCCATTCTATCTCTCTAAGATCCATTTTAATATTGTCCACCCACCTACGCCTTGGTCTTCCCAGTGGTCTCCTGTCTTCTGTATTCCCACCAATATCCTATATTCATTCCTCTTCTCCCCCATTCGTGCTACATGCCCTGCCCATCTCATCCTCCTTGACTTGGTCATTCTAATTATACTTGGAGAAGAGTCCATTTTCCAACAGACTGCCCAAAAATCTGCCTTTACTACATTATTAATAACAAATATTATGCCACTGTATGGTCCTTGCGCGAATCACACATCATACTCGCGCGTGCGTAATGACACCACGCTGCCCTGTATAGCTGTCAAGTTTGCCACTCTGTGAACAATCTGAAACGAAACTTTCTGTGTGGATAGAGGCCTACATGTCACTGGTATCAAATAAGTGCGGTAATAACTGCTTACGTCAGCGAACTGTGAATGTCACTTTGGGTGTGAATCCTGATTATGTGTTCCTCTACTTACGATTAGTAAACAAGAAGAGCGGGAAGGTACATACTCCATTCAAGTACGCAAGTGTGGTCTTTGCTATGTTGGACAGAGCCGTCTCACCGGCTTCATGCTCGTCTCTTGCATATTCAAGCCGACTGTGCGTAGTGGTTGAGGCACTATGCCACAAGCCGGAATGTCGCGGGTTCAAGTCCCGATGAGGTCATTGGATTTTTTCAGTTGACCTAATCCTTCCAGCTGCACTAGGTTCTGGGGTTTACTCAGCCTCTAACAGAAATGAGTACCAGGAATTAAATAATTTTCCTGGGGAGTAAAGCGCGGCCGGCGCGTAAGGCTGACAACTTTACCGCCATCTTTGAGCCGATTATCTACATAATGTGGCACCCTCAACGTCTCACAAACCTATGGACCTTCACAGCCTGGTACAGGGATAGCGTTACTTACATTTTACTTTATAAATAACATTCTGCATTGGGTCAGAAATTATTTATCGCAGTATTTCGTTAGATATACAATATATCGAAATAAGCAAACCTAGTATGACTTTCCTATACACCGGTTTTGTGTACTATAAGCAGCTCTCGATGACAATGAAAATAAGCTGATCTGAAATCCACGTAAAGTTTGGACAAATAAGAGCTAAAATTAAATTCCCTGATCCAAAATACAGTGAAATATGTTGTTTCGGAGATGAACCGTGCGGACGTATAGACAAATTCATCCCATTATGAGTTCATTTTAATACTCGGAGCAGAAAACAAATACAACTGTCAGAAATGTTCGAAAGAATAAATGCAGTAATGCAACTCACTTTCCTGAATTACATAAAAGTCCTAAATTAACGAGGTTCAGGACATCACACGGAGTAAGAAAGAAAACTGAATGAACAAGGATCTAAAAGGTTTCTTTTGAAAGTGGGGGGGGGGTGAGTGTGTAATGGGTACTTCCGTATGCAAGTTCCCTAACCGAATTTCGATATAATTTGCTACTACGGGTTACTTAGAACTGTGACGTGAATTTATTTTGGTCCACGTAACGTCTCTATGCCGGTCACAGTAGCCGAGCGCTCTAAGGCATGTACTGTCTTCGCTCGCTTGGAAACCGGGATCGTGGGTTCGAATCCCACTCAGGGCATGGATGTTTAGTTTGTGTGCGTGCGTTTTTCTGTGTTTCTGTACAGGTAGAGGCCTTGCGACGAGATGATCACCCCCCTCCAAGGAGTCCTACCGAATGTGTAAGATCTAGAAAAACCGAAGTGAACACAAAAGTTCATGCAGGTAGGCCTAGGCCCACTGGGGCTGTAGTGCCAAGGAAAAAAAAAAGATCTCTATAGTTTCCTAATAACATGAAATAAAAATCCCAATTAACAAACTTATAACCCCATCAACAAATGATACATCGTCCAAAACTGCTACATAACATAATACATGCAACTGACCAGAGCCCATAATGTTTCTCTTTTCCAGGCATTTCCTTGAAATCCGAATACGTACCCAATTTATACTGCATAATGATGCGTGCCTTCTCAATGCAACTGTTACAATACAGGAGACACTGTAGGCAGTGCATCGGACCTTCAGAGAATACCGAACAAGGCTGAGCATAAAAATATCCGTCTCATGTCTTTACACTCCTCTTACGGAAAATCGTTGCTGAGTAGGTGAAGATTCGAACTTATAAAAGAGGGGATGTGGCGCCGTGTAGATCTAGTGTAAACCAACTTTTCGGAGGAACGTATCGCCTCCATCTTCAGAGAGAAAAATCCGAGAGCGAGCTGCAGTCATCTGCTCACGCTGGTTCCTCGTTCGCGGATTTTTCTACCATGAAGATGGAGACGATACGTTCCTCCGAAACGTTGATTTACACAAGATATACATGGCGCCAGATCCCACAAGACGACATTCTTTATGAGATATCTGTTCAAGCCTCCGTTTACATATTATAACGTGGCGTTTTATGCGGATGCCACGAGGATTACAAACGGATTCTTTGTAGAACCCGAAGTCTGAACACCGCTAATATTACAGATCGCCACTACGCATGGCTCTAATTAAATTCCGTACCCCTCACAACTTATTTTTATGCTGAACTCCCATCCCTTCTCAGTCTCTCAAGTGACCACTTTTAAAGACTTTTTTTTTCCTTGGCACTACAGCCCCAGTGGGCCTAGGCCTACCTCCATGAACTACTCCGTTCACTTCGGTTTTTCCTAGATCTTACACATTCGGTAGGACTCCTTGGGCGGATGATCAGCTCGTCGCAAGGCCTCTACCTGTAGACAAACATAGAAAACGCGCACAGACACAAACTAAACATCCATGCCCTGAGTAGGATTCGAACCCACGATTCCGGTTTCCAAGCGAACGAAGACAGTACATGCCTTAGACCGCTCGGCTACCGTGACTGGCTTTAAAGACGTTTACCCATAAAAATTCAGCGCCTGCTTCTCGTCTCCATCAACACGATCTTTTATAAGTGCAAATGTTATGAAAGCTAAATAGGACAAAACAGTATAGCTGATTACGTAACAAGAGAGATCGTGCCATGTGTCATACCAAAACGTTCGGAACAAAGATACGCCATGGACTCAAACAGCCGGTTCCATACATTCGTCAAACGCATGGCAGTATATTGGATAAGTATAATTAATAATTAACTAATACCATGCACCAGTTGCTCAGCTACTCAAGAATTTACCAATATCTTACAGAAACTCAAACATCATTAATGTGTTCACAGGAGTCCTTCACTGTCCTTTATCTTGAGCCAGTTGATACCACCCTATCCTATTCCTCTAAGATCTGTTATAATATTATTTACCCACCTACGTCTTATTCTTTCTCGTTGTCTCTTTCCTTTTGGGTTTACCACCAATATCCTACAGGTATATCCATTCCTCTTCTCCCACATTCGTGCTATATGCCCTGCCCTCCTTGACTGGATCATTTTAATTATACTGTATTTGGCGAAGAGTGCTAGTCGTGAGGCTCTTCACTGCGAAGTCTTCTCCACCCACCTGTCACTTCATCCTCTTCGGTTCAAATATGCTCCTCAGCACCCTGTTCTCAAACACCCTCAGTTCTGTGTCCTTCCTTCATTATCAGAGACCAATTTTCACACCCATACAAAACGACATGCAAAATTATAGCTGTGTATATTTTAATCCTTAGAGTTTGGTATGGCAGACATTACCCAAATCTAATCTTCTCTTAATTTCTACATAAATCAGACTTTGATTTCTTACTGTCGTAGCCCACTATTTGAACTCTGCCACGTTTTCAACGGAGCTATTAGTCTTCATGTTATAATTTTGCCCGGCATTCTGGTAACGAGACCACGGTGCGTATTAACGGAAATGAAAGAAACTGGTACCGGAAGGGCTGAAAAATCGATTCTTCACGGAATAAAAACTCTACTCATATCAAAGGGACTGAAAAAGTTAGTATCGATATGGGCTGAAAAGGCTAATATCAGCAGTTCCGGAAAAAGCACGTGTTAACGGCGAGGGTCAGTATCAGCGGGACTGAAAACAGAGTAAAAGCAGGCATGAGAAGACCGGTGTTAACGAGGCCAATAGAAACGCGTATCAGCGGGAGAGAAGTTGGGAACAGCGGGACAGGAAAACGCGAGGATAAGCGGGACTGATAAAGTATCAGAGGTACGACAAAAGCTGACGTTACTGCGGCGTAAAAGCTTGAAGAATTCACTTACGCTACTCAAATACCGTCCGAAGTCCGGCTATCTAAAGAAGTGCGTCCCAAATTGTATTCCACGGAACCAAGAGTTACGCTAATTGAAAATAAGACTCCCGAGAGGAAATTCCATCATAATTTAAAAAATTACAATTCTACTGTTACTCTTAATATTAATCTTATATACGTCACTTAAAATAATTTTTCATCTTATAAATTTCCAGATTAGAAATGTCACTTTAAGAAGATATTAATAAACTGAAGTGTTTCTGTCTCAAAGTAAAAAAGCTTAACATAACATGTAGTTCGTCAGTTGATACCTATCGCCAGCCCATACATGTGTGAAACTGGGTTCTCGAATTGCACAGCAACAAAACCAAAAATCAGAAACAGACCAAATGCGGCGCCAGATCTCAGAATTCAACTTTCCGACATTAAGCCGAACACAGAATCTGTGACGAAGAAAAGAAACTCCACCCTTGGCACTGAAAACTACAAATATGCGGCATATCAATTTTTAAGATTCATTTTTTGCAGACATTAAATGTGATTTTTATTTCTAAATATAAATAATTAAATAATATACTGAAGTCACGTCCTTTAACATCAGTTTATGTGCGTCATGTTTCTTAGTGTCATATATAATGAATATTATTAGGGATTCCGTGAAAACATTTCAAGTTCGAAAGGCTTCCGTGGCAAATTAAATTGGGAAGCACTGATTTAGACTAACAGCGGGCGCTATGCAACTGCGAGTAGCATCTTCACACAATTTAACTACATTATTACATCACACTCACGCGTGGAGCTGAGCCCTTCTTGAGAAGCCGCCAATTGTGCAGCCACCCAAGAACTCAAGAAGACAATTATCACTGGGTGCAGTGATTGTGGTTGTCTATTTCTATGGCACCCAACTGAATAATGTCCTCCCCTCAACTCACCTGAGGACGGAAACAGATCCAGTTGCCGAAATGTCGTGTTTTCTAGAACACCGGAGATGGAAAAGTCCAAACCCCAGTAATTCTGAGTGCTACACAAAATCGTTAGAACCTTTAGAATCTACTCTTCAGTTTTGCTGCTCAACAGAGTAATTTTTTGTTGTTAGTGGGGTGGGACTAAGTCCCTTGTACTGCGGCCACTTCTGGCCTATTGTACCAGCCCCAGATGATAAGTGAGGGTGATTCTGGAGCAATTGGTGGAATTAAGATTGGCAGGGAAAACAGAAGTACTCGGAGAAAACGTGCCCTAGCGCCACTTTGTCCACCACAAATCCCGCTTCACCAGACCCGGGATCGAACCCGGGCCGCAGCGGTGGGAAGCCAGCGACTAACCGCTTGAGCTCTGGCGCGGCCCTTCAACAGAGTTACTGTGCTGACTGTAAGAAAGGAGAATGAGATACGAGGGACAGGGGGTCTGCACGGGAACGGAAATAATGAATCCACGTACACGATGTGCGCTTAGATAAAAGCATACTTGTAAAACAACTTGCTCGTAGACATTCTCTGGAGCGTTATGATGCGGGGCGAATTTCGTAAAATGAATAAACGCATTACAAACATAAAAAACACTGCACGTTACAAGTTCAGTTCCTTGACCTTACAAGACACCATTCATACAGCCTCAGCATTACTACGCACATACGACAATGTGCTCAATGAAACTTGTACTTTACACTTGCTATTCATGTATTCAGTGCTTACTTGTGCAAATTTTCAATTGAACGCAGGCATCTCGTTATGTTATACGCTGGTACCGAGAATATAACGGAAAAGTAAATCGAATATATCATAAATGGAATCCATTTACGGGGTAAAATATACTGTGACGTATAGACTTACTGCTAGGCAACGACTCGGTAAACACATTCCGGCGGGAGCCAACGCGCGCAACAATAGGACCCCTATTGCTAGGCAATGGATCAATAAACACGTCTAAAACAATACGAACAATATAAGACGGTGTTTTCCGTGGGGTCCACCCCGAGACTATATAACGATAAGTTCCAAGGGAGGAGTTAGTTGTCAGAAGCTGAGAGAATTCAGTTGAAGACTTCATTTGAATCGGTTGTGGAGATTTGGATTGAGTTCTGAAGATGGCAATCGAAGGTGACTGAGAAGAAATGGCAAGAAAAGAACCACACTGTGAAATGAAGACTCCATGTGTGATCTGAAGTGACAGTGAGACTTTTATAAATCCGTTGCCACGATGCGACTAGTGAACACTGAGAACCCTAGTGCGCGTGCAACGGTGAATTGCAAAGTCTGTAGATCAGCGATAACGCTGTATTACCTGTAGTCCCGAGTTGTGAATGTATAAGGTGCAATAAATCCAATCATGCAATCCAAACCAAGCCTTATAAGTCACGCGCAAACCCCGACACGTGACAATACTATTTACTATTCATACAAATTTGATCCACACTGTGCTTCTTACAATTCATCTGAGAAGGAAAATGTCCATCATACATGTAGATGGGGAAAGCAAGCTGGAAAGTCCCAGGTTTAATTCCCGATGAGGTCTTTGGACTTTTTAATCAATCTAACCCTTCCAGCAGCACTACGGTCCTGGGGTCGACTCAGCCTCTAATAGAAATGAGTACCAGGAATCTCCCTGGATGTAAAGGGCGGCCGGTGTACAAGGCTGACAACCACACCGCCATCTGTGAGCTGATTGCCTAGAAATTGAGGGAGCCTCGATGTCTCACAATTCTACGGGCCTCCACGGCCTCTCAAGGGGACAGATTTTTACCGTATACATTTTATGCGTGGAATACTTTAATGAACCGCTAGAAAGGTGAAAAGCAAAGAAGTGAAACCGCATACTTTTCAGTGGCCATGTAGCCTGAATCTGAGGTAGCATCCGCAGGTTCGTCACAGTTTGGTCTGCCAGTAACAAAATACTGTCGCGTGTCCGGGGTTATTCCTTCCTGCTAAAACGTTTAGCGACCCGTTACCTGGCAACCGATGTCCTACTGTTGAGAGCGTGATATCAGGTATGTCTTCACCGAGCCGTTGCCTAACAATGGTCATATGCGTCACAATGCAGAAAGGGCTTTCGGGCACGTCTGTGATCCCGGCCATATACCAATATTATACGTTCTCTGCATAAAATAGATAAAATTAAAGCAGGCTGATTGCGTGAAAGATACAGTATGTCTCTCGCCGTCAGACCCCACTGATAGATGGAATACTGCACTGGAGAGTCATGTTTTATGTATAAAGTGACGGAAGTTCAGTCTACACAACCACAGTACATAATGGCTTATTATACATTTATTTATTAACTGATTAATGTTTCGGTCACTGAGGCCATACTATTGCTTTCCGAGAATCTCTACTTTGGCTAAAGATGGGGCAAGAGAAGTAGTTGCTGGCTACAACTGTGATATGTGAGCTTGCAGGGGATAGATACTAGGTTACAGCAATGTAGTCTATTAAGGGAAGCAAATTATATGGACTACTGTATTCGTAGATACAATTCTATGAGCTTATGTCGCGGAAGACAGTGCTGAACTATGGGTGGCAAGTGTACTACATACTGTTGTTAGCCAGCATGTGGATGTGATCGTGACATGGAGCTGCTGCTCCGACTTGGTACACACCCTACGTGCAAAGAGTCTGTAGAAGTTTCGGACTTGTGTGCTATGATCTGGTGGCGTTCCAAATTCCGTGCGTGTATAATTACATCACAAAATTACGCAGGAGACAGGAAGATGTTATCCTATATCATGAAAATCCAAATGTATGGGCAATTGGACAAGGAGTCAAGCTTAGGAAATATAAGCGGCTTCAACTTGGAGACGGTCAAGCCTACGATCGTTCAAGTGTCTAACTGATGTTTCGGAGGGTTAAATAAGTTAAAGCACGATCCTTAAAATTTAATGTCAGTTTGTATTCTGTGTATAAAATGTATACATCCCCTACTTAATACCTGTGGGAATAATGTAACATCTGGTGGATTAGGGTGTAGTAAGTGGACACCAAGGGCCGCGCCATAGCTCAAACGGTTAGTCGCTGGCTTCTCACCGCGGCGGCGCGGGTTCGATCCCGGGTCTGGTCAAGTGGGATTTGTGGTGGACAAAGTGGCGCTGGGCAGGTTTTCTCCGAGTACTTCGGTTTCCCCCGCCAATCTTCATTCCACCAATTGCTCCACAATAACCCTCACCTATCATCTGGGGCTGGTACAATAGGCCAGAAGTGGTCGCAGTACAAGAGACTTAGTCCCACCCAACTAGCATTAAACAAAAGCGGACACCAATAAAAAATCAACCCCTTCTTGTATCGATAAGGAGGATCAGCAAAGAAGGAAAAAATACGAAGGTCTTAACACTGAACAAATATACGGTCATGCGTCCAAACGGGGCTCGATGCCAAGAGTGACCGTGTTGGCTGGTTGCCGGCAGCAAGCATCTGTTTCTGTCTGGGTCCGAGACAGCTGCAAGGTGCGAGTGTTGTCACTGTGCGGTTTGTATGAAAATGATACTCTGGTGGTTGTGGTGTTGCGTGCGTAGACATCTGCTATTCGGAGTATACCCGAATTTAAGGCAGCTGGGGCTAGTCCACACCCTCAACCTCCATTTCTCTGAAATCCTTTTTAATATTATCCCCCTATCTATGTCTAGAACTTCAAAGTGGTCTTTCTGGGTTTATGTCATCGTATACGAATTACTCACCTCCCAAATTTATGTTACACGCCCTTTCCATAAAATCCTCCTTCATTTACTTACCCTAAGATCGTTACGAGAAGGGTAAAAGGCAAAAAAGGTAAAGTTGTACCTGTGCTTAACTATTCAAGCACTACCCAATGAAGGTGTACGGGGCAGTGGATGTATAGATCCACATTCTCTTGATCTCGGCACTAATTTAGATGAGTCGTCAGTTTCACGCCCAGGCCGCTTTACCCGCGGGGGAAACAACCCTGGTACTCATTGGATAGGAGGATGGGTGAGCCTCAGACCAGGTCTCGACGACATGCAGAAAATTCTTGACCCCACCAAGACTCGAACTCCGGTCTCTCGGTCGTCTAGCCCGTAGCCAGTTGCTATACCGACTACGCTAGGGGTACAAACAGATACACGTAATACTGACCTGACTCTCGGTCTGAACGGATATGCAGTACGATGACCGGTACAAGAGAAGTCGCGTTAAACAGGAACGGAGCCAATCCGAAACTCTGACCAGTGCCACGGAATGTTCTTACAGATAATGAAATAAGCAGTAGACCATACGAAAAACACGAGGTACATTACGAAATTTCTGTGTAGAAGGCAAAGTGAACAAGAGAGCACAGTAAGTGCACCTGCCGTTGTTATTTCCTTGATTTCAGCTGTCCTCAACAAATGCCAAGGCATACTTCGCACACAATATATCATTACAGAAAACTTTAATGTCCCGAGCATTACAGACCCGCGAAGCCGGGAGGGGACGACCACGAAACTAGTGACTTCTTTGTGCACGCCTCAGTGCCCTCATTCGTATTCTCCGTCTTCGTTTGTGTGAAGAGGAGGAAGAAATAAATAAAATGGGAGCGAAAGAATACAGTGAACAGAAAAAAAGGAAGTCTGGAAGAAGAAAGGAACGGGGAAAGGGAAACAAATACTAGGCGAAGGCCGCCTCTTCTCGTTCCACTATTCCTCCTTTCAGTCGTCATGTCACAAACTAAATATCAATCATACCTATGCATAATGAATAAGAACGTATTTTCGGAACCCCTACAGAAAAATTATAAATTCTCCATCCTAACTTATTTACTCACGGAGCTCAGCTCTTCTTCAGGAGCCGCCAATTCTGCAGCTACTCAAGAATTTCCCGGCATTTCATGGAATCCGAAGGTTCATTACCGTGTTCACAAGGGCCCTCCACTTGTCCCTATCCTGAGCCAGATCAATAGAATCCATACCATCCCATCCTAACTCTCTAAGATCCATTTTAATATTGTCCACCCACATACGCCTTGGTCTTCCCAGTGGTCACTTACCTTGTGGCTTTCCCACCAATATCCTATATGCATTCCTCGGTTCCCATTCGTGCTACGTGCCCTGCTCAAATCATCCCCCTTGACTTGATCATTCTAATTACACTTGGAGAAGAGTACAAGTTATGAAACTCCCCATTGTCATCCTAACTTAATATTCTTAAACATGGAAATAGGAAATTGCGGATTTAAATTTCCTCTGTTGCACAACACAGCCAAGAAATATAAGTCTGAGAACTGAGGTACTCAACGCCGTGACTATGAAGAATACAACCTCTGAGATATCACGCCGTGTAGTCTGAACTTCTGCCAGGTTACACGGAGTAACATTCCAAAAGAAAGTAAGCAATTAATAATTCCCTTACGACAGTGAATAAGGAGCCATGATAGCGTAGTCGCTATAGCGGCTGGGTATGGGCTGGACGACTGAGGGGTCAGAGTTCGAGTACAGGTACGGTCAGGAATTTTCTTTTCTCCAAGTCGTTCAGATCGGCTCTGGCGTCCACCCAACCTGCGGTTCGATGGGTACTGGGGGCTCTTTCCCCGGAGGTAAAGCAGCCGGGGCGTGAACCTGATCACTCACCTCCAGCTAGAGCTGAGTTCAAGAAAATGTGGATATGTACGTGTACATCTGTTCTCCGATACGCCTTCATGCTGTAGTGCTTAATTAGTTAAGTAGAGGGACAACTTCACCTTACCTTACGAAAGTGAATACTCGTACATATTTCGAAAACTATCTTTATTCATTCACATCACTGGGTTCAAGGCTTCAGTCCAGTGCCTCAAAGGGTTAAGATTATAATCTTTCCTCACTTTTTCTCTTATTGCTAGTGGGGTGGGACTAAGTCCCTTGTACTGCGGCCACTTCTGGCCTATCGTACCAGCCCAAGATGATAGGTGAGGGCGATTATGGAACAATTGGTGGAATAAAATTGGCAGGGGAAACGGAAGTACTCGGAGAAAACCTGCCCCAGCACCACGTTTTCCACCACAAAACCCATTTGACCAGACCCGGGATCGAACCCGGGCCGCAGAGGTGGGAAGCCAGCGACTAACCGCTTGAGCTATGGCGCGGCCTTGTCCTCACTTACTTTCAACTGGGCGTCTGCACAGGGTACAGCACAAAGCCTCTACAATTCAACTGTTGTGGCGTTGCCAGTTCTGGCAGTTCTTGCGTCTCCCAAGATACAGACTATCAATACTTTTTTTTTTCCTTGGCACTACAGCCCCAGTGGGCCTAGGTCTACCTCCATGAAATTCTCCGTTCACTTCGGTTTTTCTATATCTTAGACATACGGTAGGACTCCTTGGGCGGGTGATCAGCTCGTCGCAAGGCCTTTACCTGTACACAAACACAGAAAAACGCACACAAAAATCCATGCTCTGAGTGGGATTCGAACCCACGATCCGGCTTCCGAGCGAGCGAAGACAGTGCACGCCTTAGACCGCTCAGCTACCGTGACCGGCTCTATTCATTTTGTTCCTATCATCAAAACCGCCCTTTCTGAGCCGCAGTCTAGATTCCGTCAGATTGGATCCGGGTTTCACTTCTTTGGATTTCTCAATAATATTTTTTTATACAGAGTAAGGTCGTTGCGACCAACCCCCAACATACAGGGCCAGGTCCGTGTATTTATGTTCCCCCATGACAGGGTGACCCAGTTATACCCCGAAGCACCGGATTCCCCTTTCGTCCTCTTGTACGACTAGACGAGCTGCGGTGGAGTTCCTTTCCTGTTTACACAACACTGCTTTCAGCAGATGGAGTTGCTGCCCATATGTGTGTCATCTTCAGGCCATGTTTTAGTCGCAATAAATGTATCATGGCGCTTAGTGTAATTTACATATCAACATTTACATCGGGATGCTGAGATGTTTGAGAAATATGCGACAAATGCGATATTTTGCCCCAACAGAAATGAAGCAGAGAGGGATGAAGACAATTAACCTACATAATGAGGAGCTTCGCAATTCGCAACTTTTACCTGCAGTGATGAGGGATGAGACGGAAGTCATGCATAAAAGGCATACAGAAAATGAGAAATGCATATACAATTTTTGTTGTCGGGGACAGCTTGAAACATGGGAGGATAATGCTGGCATCCATTTTTTTTAACCTTTTCTGAATACCTTCGATGGCATGCATTGGAGCAGATACTAAAATCCCTGTACATATCAACTTCCTTCAAAATGTCTTCCAACAAATGTAAATCTCAGGAAGAGCTGGCCTCCAGTCAAAAATATAGTCCTTTAAGATAAATCCGTCCCTATAACAGGCCATGACAATCACAGATGGCGGTAAGGCTGTCGCTTTACGCGCCGGCCGCCCTTTAAACCCCCGGAAGATTTCTCGTACTCAATTCCGTTAGAGGCTGAGTTGACACCAAGGCCGTAGTGTGGCTGGAAGGATTATGTCAACTGAAAAATGCATTGACGTCATTTGGAATCGAGCCCGCGACCTTCCGCTTTGTAGCATAGTGCCTCAACCAACTACGCTATTCCGATGATGAAACACTAGTTCTAACCACGTGACGGAATGTTCCGTCCTCATGCGTGAGTGTTTTAATTGCCCCTTACCAATGCTGCAACGAAGTCAATACAAAGATACATGCACGGGATGTGATGCTGTGTTGTGCCAATGACAGAACGTTCCTACCAAATTACGCTTACATGGCGTCGCACAACAGAAAACGGCAGTCTCATGGACAACCGTCACTTGGATAAGACTAGTTTAATTATTGTTTCGATTACTTATTTCCTGGGATAATGCACTGATCGGCTACGGGCTGGACGACCAAGGGGTCGGAGTTCGAGTTCCGGTAAAAGCAAGAATTTTCACTTTTCTATGTCGTAGAGACCGGCTCTGGGGGCGCATCCAGCTTCCTATCCAATGGGTACCGGAGGCTCTTTCCCAGGGAATAAAGCGGCTGGGGCGTGAAGCTGACCATTCACCTCCAACTAGGGCCGAGGTCAAGAAAACGTGGTTCCACATACCCACTCCCCCATTCGTCTTCATGGTGTGGTGCTTAATTAGTTAAGCACAGGGACGACTCTTTGGGCCTTCTTGCGATCCGCACGGAATGAATCCTTAAGGCGAGGTGGTCTGTCTATTCGCCGACCACATTCAGGCTCAGAATCTAGATCAATCAACCAGATAGGCCCTGCAGAGGTACAAACCGTTTTAGGGTCATCAGTTTGCGTGATGTACACACAATTTCCGTTTATAGGCACGTTAAGAGTTCATGTTCCTATATACAAGAGGTTCGTACAGTTCTTCACAAATTTCTATAAGAAACAAAATCTGCAACACTACATTAGAAAAAATCAAGTCCCTCAAACCTCAGAAATTGCAAGTCAAATGACTCTCATTATACAAGCTTCTGTTATCCGCATTTTTACATATCCGAGGTCAAAATTCACCGGCATGACGAAGAACACTGCCCGCGGCCATGGCGGAAGCTGCCACGTACGTCCAGTGAGTTGCGTGCGCCGTGTCCCTAATTCCTCCGCCATTTTGACTCAGTCATGTCATTTCTTACTCCTCCGTGCTCGGCATCCATTCGGTACGTATCCGGTTTTACGCGTTTCCGATATGGGCGGAGGCAGCTTCCTTGAACGCATATCCGCCTGTGCAAGAATCAGGAGAAGCCTCTTTCGATGACTACGCAAAATTAACCTTCATTCGCCTTGCTTAATGCCTCTCTCAGGTCGGAAACATTTTCGCAGAGTACCTACAGCATAAAAAAAATAACATTTTCGGGTACGCTCACTGCCACGTGTAGAGGCCTATTTGAAAGGGTTTTCATATTTTTCTTTAATGGCCGAAAAATGCCACTGTCTAGTTCAAAACGTGAAAATGTCCGCTCAGCAACATTAGCCCCCTTTCCACGGCTGCGCCAACGCAGGATAAAATATATGCCTGATTTAGAACTTCTCCAGTTATCCAGCGTTTCTCAACTAAGAATCCAGAGTGTAACTAGGAGCAAATTTTCTGAACGCTACGCCGTCGAAGAGACCGCGTCAGAAAATTAAAAACTGATAACACGGCAGAACCACCGCCGTGAGAACCTGAAACCCGACATACTAAAAATGTGGCTTACAAATACGTAAGACACAATTTGCATTCTTCCAAATTTACAATCTACTCCATAGTAACAATATGAGTAATAAGCAAATGGTTTAAAATTTGAAGGCTTGTGACGGGTACCATCCAATAATGGTTCTCCGTGTGGTTAAACATCATCGTGGTCTTCTGGCCAGATTTTCTTCAGTCTTCTTTATTCCAAGGGTTGGGTGAATAGGTCACTTATAAGGTGGTGCAATGCAATGCGAAGAAGTATCGTTGCCCCTTTGTTAGCCTGAAGTTGGTCTAGTTGTCTACCGTTAGCCACCCTCGAAATCGTTCAAAGAAAGAAAGAAAAAGAAACGGTGAAAGAAAATCAGCTGGATGATACTTTATAAATAAAACTCCTTCTATTGAGCCATACAAGTATGAACTGCGGGCAGCAGGCCAACATCTGAAGCTTCAGTTCATGGAAAATAACCGAGTCACTACTAGCACAACTGGCCTTGGTATCTGACAGGACTCACTGAAGAAGGGTTATCAGGATAACTTTGCATAATCTAACACTTGAAGTATTTCTGCGTGGTGTAACTCTCACTTAGAGAAATGAAAATTTTGGAAACTTTCTTTCCGTAACTTACACTTGGAGACAAGAGCCGGGATAGTGACTACCTACGGGCTGGACGACCGAGGTGTCGGATTTCGAGTCTCGGTACGGTAAAAAATTCTCTCTTCTCTACGTCGTCCAGACCGACACTGGGGCCCACCCAGTCTCCTATCCAATGGGTACAGGGGGCGTTTTCCCAGGGGGTAAAGCGGCCGGGGCATCAAGCTGACCACTCACCTCCAGCTAGTGCCAAGTTCAAGAAAATGTGGATTTACACACCCACTCCCCCATACGCCTTCATGGCGTAATGCTTAATTACTTAAGCACAGGGACTTTACTTTTACCTTTACACTTACAGATAGGCTGTAGATACAGACCTTGCAAATATTGATGTATCTAGAAGTTGTGTCTGAATATCCCTTATCTAGAGGTAGAGGGAATGGAACAAATTGTTTTGGACTTGGATGCGGATAACTTGGAAGCGCTGTTGTTTTAGATAACTCAAATTTACAGTCAAACACTGTGCTGTGTTTGAACACTCAGATTTCGAGCAGAGGCTGTAAAAGAACTGCTATGTCTGGAGAAGGGGACTTGCAGAACAACTGCTGCGTTGAGACGCAGAACTCGGAAGAAAACCCGCTGTGCCTTAACTACACGACTGTTAGTATGGTCTAATACGAGCTGATCGAAATGACGCAAGAATACTCAATGGAACAAACAACTCAAAATGGCGTATAAGGCGGGGCCTACATTTCAAGAGCCGCATTTTCCAGATTGCTGTAATATTGATGTATCTGATCATACGAGCTTCTGGAAAGCCAGAATACGACTTCTGAACATGCAAAATCAAATAGCTGAGCTGCTTGTGCAGGATTTGGCAACCCTGGAGATCCAGTTGAGCAGCAGCATTCACACTAGCGATGTGGGGGGAGGGAGAGAGACAGATAGACAGGAAGACAGAGAGAGAGAGAGAGAGAGACGTGGGTAAACGACCTGGCCTGCCTCACTGCAGTGTTGCAGGCAGGAAGGTCCGGGACCAACAACATCGATTTTCAGCTCTCTGCAGCACATCCTATGTATATATATATACACACACACACCCGAGTTGGCCTGGACATAACCTAGCTCAACGGAGCGGGTCAATACTAGGTCAGAAGCGGCCATTTCTTTTTCCCTCAGACCTGCATTCTGACCTACCCCCACAACACAATGAACGAGCCCTGACTCAGCTCTATCGACCGTTGTCACAACACTAACATAGAAATATCGCGCCATAGCTGAAGCGGATAGTTGCTGGCTTCCCACCGCGGCGGCCCGGGTTCGATCCCGGGTCTGGTCAAGTGGAATTTGTGGTGGACAAAGTGGCGCTGGGGCAGGTTTTCTCAGACTACTTCGGTTTCCCCTGTCAATCTTCATTCCACCAATTGCTCCACAATCACCCTCACCTATCATCTGGGGCTGGTACAATATGCCAGAAGGGGCTGCAGTACAAGGGACTTAGTCCCACCCCACTAGCAATAAAAGAACACAGAAATACAGTGTAACAGCTCTAACAGTGTCAACACAACATTCCTGCTCCATCACTCGTCATGCAGTATTTTCAGTATTAATAATTCGACTGTCACATTACTATTACAACGAAACGGTGTTCTATTACATTACAATTTCATTATTGTTTAATGCGGTGTGAAACTTGACCCGGAACAGCCCAGTTGCTGAACTGGCCACGTTTGATTCACCACAGAGGTCGTCAGTAAAACGGCCTGAGTTCGGCTCACAACAGGAGTAGCGATTTTCTTGTATATCTGAAATTCTCATGGCAGCGACTCTGTCAATGCGACGCTGAGTAGCCTGACAGATACATAAAAACGGTTCGGAAGAATCTGCCGCCTCCATCTTCAGGGTAAGCTGAGTTAGTCCGAGCCCGGGTCACTTTACGAGTCACGGAACCGCGCCACTTTTGAGGTTCATGAGCCCCAAAAGCCTGAACATAACAGTCGTGGCTCTCCCAGGATGCCGTTTTTAACCTGCGGTCGAGGTCTGTCTCTTCTCAGATGTCTGACTCAAAGGACGCCATTTTAAACCAGTAATATGGTCTGTCTCTTGTCGCATGTCTTACTTTTAATTTTCTTTCCTGCCAGACCGGACATAATACACTTAGAGGTACCCGTTAAATAATACCAAAACCGAATAATACTGCACGCATACCAAACATTTAAACAACTTCATACGTGTATACAAGCAAGAAAGCTGTCGCCATATGCACGCAGAAACACTAGTCACATGACATTACGACTGCAACAGCCTATCGTAATAGGATCTTTATCTTTAACTGAATTTTGTTTTATATGATTATATAATGATATACTGTCGAAAATCCAACACTGCATTGAATTATACAGTATGCAATTCAATAGCTTTAGAACATGTTAATTATGTATTTGCCTGATAATGGCTTTCTAAAAAGCCGAAACATGTAGCAAAATAGTGTTAAACGTCAACTGTTTCGTTGTTGTGTTGTGACGGATTTTAATAAAGAAATTTCTTTCTAATCATCTACATGTTCACAAGCTGCTTTCGGATTTAAATATATACAATGTACATATTAAATAAGATCCAGAATCATTTTCGATCTTACTTTAGGAATTTCGGCCAAAATTTGGTCTGCATTTATTTCTTTAACGCAAAACAACATGCATATAACGGTTACGTCGTATCCAACATTACCCGTTATGTCACAGCTGTGGCATCAATCCGAAGTGGTTCTCGAGACTCAAATTACATAATGAAACCATTCGTTCATAATTCTTAGGTGCCCCAAAATTAATGTCAATTTAACAACTGTCACATAAGCTGATATGCCCCAGGCGAACCAGTGGATTAATACGTATTTCAACACACCTACAGCAGTAGGAAACCGTTTGGACATCCTCTGGCTTAGCGCAGTTTGCTAAACAACGCATCACGGGACGTCATGGAACTCACACATGGCAAGATTACAACAGGCCTAACCTAAATACTATAAAAGACAACAGCGTAACAATTCTGCAGTGTGTCTACTCTCTGAATCAGTGCTAGGCTTTGATACTCTAAGAGGGGTCGAAGGTTGGTATGGGTGTCACAGAGGAACATTCATACCAATACCAATACCACGTAACCGGCTGTGAAGGCCCATAGGGTCGTGGGACGTCGAGGCCCCCGCATTATCTCTACATGATCGGCTCACAGATGGCGGCAAGGTTGTTAACCTTACGCGCCGGCTACTCTTTACCTCCAGGAAGATTCCTTGAACTCATTTCTGTTACAAGCTGAGTCGATCCCAGGGCCATAGTGCGTCTGGAATGGTTAAGTAGAATGAAAAAATCCACCTCATCGGGAATCGAACCCGAGACCTAGCGGCATCTACCATAATGCATCAACCAACTACGTTACCGCTGATCCTTATTAAGTTGTGAGCTAGGCTCTGACAACAGATCTGAACTCCCTGCCTCCAAGAGGTGGCACTCCATGGTGAGGGCATGCAGTGTAGAACATGCGAGGAAGGGCGTCTGTCGCCCTAAAGCGGGACTATGTGGCTAAGGGTGTAAACCCTGACACGAAATCTGTGGTCCACCAGGAAGTCGGCGGGCTAGTGTGACATCCTCATCCTGTAATCATTTTTGAAGTCAAGAACCTAAACAAGACGACGACCTAAAGAAAGGAATGATGAGAACGGCTTTGGGCAGGAGCGAATGCGGCCAGGGCTCAAACTGGGCTGTAGAGCCACTGGCGGTGGTTATAAAAGGGGTGCGTACACGGCAGCGTAGTTGCTTCATGGACTACGCTACAAGCCGGAAGGTGGCGGTTTCGAGTCCTGATGAGGTCATTGGATTTTTTCCAATTGACCTAATCCTGCCAGCCGCACTAGGGCCCTGGGGTCGACTCAGCCTCTAACAAATATGAGTACCAGGAACCTTCCTGAGGTTGGGAGGGTGGGGACGGGCGGCCGGCGCTTAAGGCGCACAACGTTACCGCCATCTGTGAGCCGATTGTCTACAAAATGTGGGAGCGTCGACCTCTCACAACCCTATGGGCCTCAAGACCTGTTACAGGGATAGCTTTACCTTTCTTTTTGATAAAAAGGGTAGAACTATTTCGAACACCAATACTGATAAATACATTTTAAATGTTTATTTTCGATTTTTACATAAAAACACTTGGGATTAAACCATGCGAACCACAAATAAAATTATTCGGCACTCCTAGTTGTTTAGAACATTCCTTAATATATTCCATATACTATGGCAACGAGGACGCGTCATCGTCAGTTAGTGACGCAGACCGTTACGTCATCATTTCAAAGTTACCAGATTCTATATTCAGCATATACTCAGTTATTGATAAGGCAGTGGGGAACTGAAACAAGCTTACATAGGATTTTCTTCTGTAAGACTTACTACACAAGGTTTGACGCAAGCTGGTTCATATGGTGCATGGTTCTGAAATGTGCGCATTGCGGAATAATTCTGAGACGGTCTGTTTCGTGGCGTAGAAAAGCGTTAAGACTTGCGGAAAAAAGGATACTGGACTTAAACAGGTGTTTTATTTTTCTCTGCAACTTTCATTCAAAGCACATTTAGTTACAAGTTTTCAGCAATTTTTTTATTATGTTTATTTATAATCTACATCATTTTAGAGTATTAAGTAAATGTGTTGTAGGTGGTTGGCTTGCGAGGGAAACATCCAGTGATGTTTCTCCTACTTGTAGTCTATTTTATTGATTGATGATGTCTTGGGGCCATGCTCTGTTCAGCCTTCTTGTCACCGAACCGTTGGTCTATAGCTGTTCTATTAATACGTTGTCATGGTTTAATTTTGTTTTTGTACCTTTCAGCCATTCTTAGTATTTCATTTTTGACGAAGGGTATCTTTAGGTCGTTATGGAGTGTAGGGTTGCTCACATACCTTGGCGCGTCTGCAATTGCCCTTAGTGATTCAGCAAATTAAACTGGATATGTGCGCAGAAATGCAAAATGGCCGTTAAAACTGTCCAATATATATGGCAATTCAAATGACTGGATAGTTATTCGTAAAATTCCTCAATATCAAATTTAATAAAATCTGTTTGTCGGTTACCGAAACGTTTCATCCGTACAGACGAGAGGACGAAGCGGTTTTAATGAACGCAGGGATGCGGACGCATCACAGCAAAACATGTTCGGGTTAAAAAGAAATTTGACACCTACTTTATTCTGGCTCGTTTTCCACAAGCCTTTGTGGCACGCCACTTTTTGTGGTGCGTCAGATTACTTGTGTGGCTGTGTGGAAACAGCCCCATTTAAATCGGGAAGACACGTTACAAACGCTTGTACAAAAGCAAGTTATTACATACTCGGATAACATTCTTACAATATACCAGTTGTCTCTGGCGCATTGGTAGCCGTCAGGTGCCAGCGCTGTTAAGAAGACTACAGCCCCAATACATCACTGTAATCAAGCATTAAACTGCAAGAAACGATCAAACTTACTCAAATTTGGAATGCACTTTCCTAAATGAGTTCTCTCCAACACTCAGTATGCATGAAGTCACTTACTGCAAACACAAGTTTGATTCTGTCAGAACCAATCAACAGTACGGTTACAACACCGCATGGCGTCATATACGTTTGCTAATAAACAACAAAGACAAAACAATAAATCCACACACTAACAATACTTATCATCTTTAATTAAACAGACCTATAAGTCACATCAAAAAGTGTTTCATATAAAAATTATAAACCTTGAAGTGTTGCAGGCATGTACTTTGCATCGTATGTCAAATTTTTGTAACACATTTCCTTTTAACGACGAATAAATTAGATTTGAGTTTATCGCGGTAGCGTAGTTGGTTGAGTCCCTATGTTACAAGACAGAAGGTCGCGGGTTCAAGTCCCGATGAGGTCATTGGATTTTTTCTCATTTGACCTAATCCTTCCAGCCGCACTATGGCCCTGGGGTCGACTCAGCCTCTTAACGGAAATTACCAGGAATATTCATTGGGGTTAAGGACAGCCGGCGAGTAGGGCTGACAACCTTACCGCCATCTATGAGCCGACCGTCTAGAAAATGTGGGAGCCTTGACGTCTCACAAACCTATAGGCCTTAACGGCCTGTTACAGGGATACCTTTAATTTTTTTTTACTTAGGAGGTACTCTACAGTACGGCATCGATATGGATCTGAGCTAAATTCGCTCGAAAACAACTTCTCGTCATCTGTTCACATCACTTTCGGAGATGAATCCGGCTGACGAGTAAGACCTCTCCACTGTGGAAATCACAAAGACAGGCTATCTACCCAGAATCACTGAGTTCTTGGACTTTGCTCATCGTCCGGTATTCTAGAAACTAGACAACACAACCTACCGGAAACT
Source organism: Cryptotermes secundus (assembly GCF_002891405.2). Classification (NCBI taxonomy): domain Eukaryota; kingdom Metazoa; phylum Arthropoda; class Insecta; order Blattodea; family Kalotermitidae; genus Cryptotermes; species Cryptotermes secundus. Next base: position 407,380 of record NW_019772127.1, on the reverse strand, counting down.
GCATCTGGTTCCGTCCTCAGTGAGGGTGGATTGGGTCGGAACCCAACTGAATAGGTGTCTTCTCCCCCAAAACTGAGAACGGAAACAAATCCAGAATCCGAAACGTCGTCTTTTTTTGTTTCTAGAATTCCGTACGACGGACAAAATACAACAACCCAGTGATTCTGAGTGGTATACACCATAGTCAGAACCCTACAGAATCTACAAGTTATCTAACAAAACGGGGACCTAGAAAGAATTAAACTGAAATGAAGTCCAATCTCTCGAATAGGCATTGTGACCTTACACGCTAGCTATACTGACCGAATAATATGCTACGCAGTTACACAGGCCTGGCCGCGTTCCAGTGCGCAGCATACGTGCCGTTGCATTGTGACAAGCCCGATGCACAATGCTGCAACCCATCTGCTTCGTTTATACGTGTCTTCCGCTTTATTTAACATTTATATAACCCCATCCGTTAGGACTCGGGGTAGCGTAGTCGGTATAACGACTGGTTACGGGCCAGACGACTGAGCGGTAGAAGATCAAGTCCCTGTAGGGTCAAAATTTTCCCTTCTCAAAATCATCCAGACCTGGTCCACTCAACCTCCTATCCAGTGCGTACCGGTGGGTTCTGGTTGGCCCCAGAGTCTGTATGGACGCTGAGGAAGGGGGCCGTCCAGCCAGTATCCCGTCGCCACACCGAGTGAAGTACCCTTCCTTCCATAATGTTTCATAATCTATATAAAATTGAGGCATTATTCTTCGAACGCCATCCTTCTTTTGTATTAAGAACAAGTTTGCGTGCGTTATCTAAATATGTACATATTTATAAGGACAATAGAGTCCTCTGCAAGTGCCTTCTGCCTGCTTCACATTGGTCTCCTGCTTAGCTTACTAGACCCTGAAGATGGAGGCGAAATGTTCCTCCGAAACTTCGGATGACTTTCGCCGGACTACACGCCGTTATATCCCACAAGACGAACCCCTCCGCCATTGGGAACATCCAACCCACTGCCATATTTGCACTAAGGAAGGCGGATAGTTCAACACTGTTTTCACGAGAATCTGATCTCACGTTTATAGTACTCGATATCATGCTATCTTTTATCACACATAAAAACGTGATATACCAAATTTAAAACCATATTCTCTATTTTAAATCATCTCGCTAAATATTATAAACGATTGTCAAACGACAGAAAAATCGTAGTGTCTCAGGTCGCAACAGCTGCCATCGGGGGGACAAGAAACCAAATAGGCGCCCCCCCCCCCCCCAAATCGGGCAAGAATAAAAAAAGATTGCTTGAAGTGGGACTGAAAGAACAGCCTCCCATCCCATTCTCAGGCCCCAAATCAAAACGTGTCCTAGTGGAGCGAACGGTCAATGTCACAACGGAACTCCATGAGTCAATCTGTCAGACATGAAAGCAGGGACATTTATCCCTGTCGCTATCATGCTTGAGATCGTCTGCACTGCATACTGCAATGCAGTTCAGCTGAAAAGGGCGTAGAAATGTATAATCCGATTTCGAAAATACGTAAATGTGTTGTTCCTTACGATTTTCCACGCCCACTGACCTTCGCGTCCATTTATCGTGGATATAAATGGGTTATAGGAAAGATAAACCCATCACAGATAATGCCACGCAGTCAAAATAATTTGCCTTTGAATTCCGTTGCATGTTTCAAACTTACTTACTTACTTACTTATTTACCTACTTACTCAAGGAGATGAGCCCTTCTGGAGGAGCCGAAAATTCTGCAGCTACTCAAGAATTTCCCAGCATTCTATGGAACCCAAAGGTTCATTACCTTGTTCACAAGAGCCCTCCGCTGGTCCCTATTCTCAGCCAGATCAATCCAATCCATTCCATCCTATCCTATCTCTCTAAGATCCATTCTAATATTGTCCACCCACTTACGTCTTGGTCTTCTCAGTGGTCTCTTTCCTTCTCAGTCAAAATAATTTTCCTTTGAATTCCGTTGCATATTTCAAATGAAACTTAATCTTCTAAAACGATGCAAGCGTTTTATGTACCATCGGCACCACGAAACAAGACTGCATACGGTCTGCTTTATAATGCAGTACACGAGATTACCAATGGCGTTCTTTGCAGTTTATCATGCTTATCTGAGGCCTACCTATAAAACCTGATTAACCGTTTATGCTGCACATGATAAATGTTTATTCTCGGCTTCAGTATGATTTATAACGGGCCAATATGGCCGAAAATTGCAAATTCCAGGCCACGTTCCGTAGAAGTCTCGACTAAAAGATAAAACTATCCCTGTAGAAGGCCGTGGAGGCCCACTTGATTGCGAGACGTCGAGGCTCTCACATTTTCTAAACAATCGGCTCACAGATGGCGGTGAGGTTATCAGCCTTACGCGCTGGCCGCCCTTCACCGCCAAGAAGATTCCTAGTACTCATTTCTGTTACAGGTTGAGTCGACCCCAGGGTCATAGTGCGACTGGAAGGATTGGGTTAATTGAAAATTCAATAACATCAACGGGAATCGAACCCGCGACCTATCGGCTTATAGCATAGTTCCTCAACCAATTACAGAGTCTCTAGTGCTTAATTAAAAACAGCAAGTTCTGTTAGGAACTACGAGCCTACTTTCCTTTCATGCGACACGGAACGAATGTACATAAAGACCTCCAAGTGTCGTTCCTTGCCGCGAGAACGTCTTCACCGAGTTATTTAGCAACGATAAGGGGCTACACACAGACAGACCCTTAGCCCTTAGACACATGCGTCCAATAATTCTTCTATTGTTGTGTATTCGTTGCCGTGGAAACGTGTTTACCGAGCCGTTGCCTATCAACGAAACGAGGGATACACTTTACCGAAGCTTTTGCGTAGCAGCGTTAGGATGTACACACATAGACACATAGATTGATGGGTGGGATTTATGAAGTACGCCGTTCAGATGGGCTCAGGCGCCGTGATACGAACACCAAGTTTCATAAAGATTGGTTCAGATAATCAAAAGTTAATTGGGTGGGGGGATTCATAGACACACGGACAGCAAGGAGATCACATAAGCCTGCTTTAGGAAGGTAGGCTAAACACTACCGCACAGTTTAGGCTCACATATGCACGTAAGAACGGAGGGACAGACGTACAGATACGAGTATGCACAGGCCTTCAATATAAAACATTATCTAAGTCGAACAAACGGTTCTTCATTCATGAGATGATAGAGCAGAAAGTTGCCTTTGCTTAATTATCCCGAAATCCATTAAACTTATGAAAAAAGTTAGCGACAGTAGAAAATGTTTCACTTTTCGTTACAAGGCTTGAGGAAGATACCGTTACCCGATACGCAGTTAGAGAATTACATTTGACTTGAGTACTGCTCTCAGTGTGCTCGCAGGTACGTCTTCCTGCAAAGTCTTCATTATTTTGTCCAGTTTTAACCAAAACTGGAACTGACGGACAATTTCAACTGAATAAACAAACAAAAAAACGGACTCCATGGCCTGCAGTCCGCAAGCGAACTATACCCACCGAGCGACCGACGCTTGTCGGCGTAGTGCCAACTTTAGCGGATAAAGGATGTCGCGTGGTCAGCACAACGGATCCCCAAGGCCGTTAATGTCGAGACCGGGGCCTCAGTTATCCTCACGAAGCTGAGTGGGCCCCGTTCCAGACCCACTACTTCTCAGAAAACATAGTAGCGACGGGAATCGAACCCGGAACCTCTGCATCTGTAGCCAGGAACTCTGACCATTAGACCAGGAACCTTCGTAGAATAAAAAAAAAACTGTGCAGCGGTTTAGAAGCTTATAATAGGCCCCAGACCGAAGGACTGTCATACACTGTGTGCAATGTCTGCGAAACTGCGCCGAAAATTTTAAATCTATTTCTGGTCTCTGAAAATTTTTTATGGGTTTGCCAAGTTCAGCGTGCTTTGTCTCTAAATGTATTTCCTGCAAAAGAACTGCAAAGGAACACGTTCCTTTCTGTTTATACAAGTGACCTTCACCAAACGGCCTTACATTTATTGTGCTTCTCCCGCAGATGCGATTGGGCCGGTACACGCACTTCCCCGTTTCCCTTTCTCTCAGTGACAATCCCACCCATTTTGGGGATAATGCAAATTAGTGCCAATGTTGTGCACATGCCCGCCCCGCTTTACAACACGCTCAAGGAATACTGAACACAAAACACTTGGGAAATGTAACATATGCTTCCCATAAGGAAAATTAAATTAAATGTTTACTTATATTAACTAATGTCGTTTATTTCACATCCAGTCAATTTATTTATTATATAAACATGTGTGCTAATATCAAAAACTTGTAGGCCCTACAATACATTCGTACAAGAATACTTCAAAGAAACAATATCCCAATGTCTACAAAACTGTTTCCAGTTTATGGAATTTGTCTTTGATTTACTGGTACTGTGGCCCTCAGCCACCCTCGTACAGCGCACATTTCGCACACCAGCTAGCGGGGGCTCTGCTGATAAGACAACCATAAAGAATGCCGTGTTCTGGGATGTAGGGCCGTGTAGTGGCTGCAGACATATGCTCAAGCTGGTTCCTCGCTCGCGGATTTCTTACACTCTGAAGATGGAGGCGGTACGTTCCTCCGAAACGTCAGTTCACACAAGACGTACACGAAGCCACATCCCAGAAGACGACATTCTTCATTGTTACCGCCGTGAAAACCTCAAATCAACCATAACTAACATCACATTCCATGCAATTAAAGATGACGGAGAAATGCAAGTGTCAGAAAGGCAGAAAAACTAAAGGTATCCTTATAAGAGGCCGTGGAGACCCATAGGATTGTGAGACGTCGAGGTGTCCACATTTTCTAGAATATCGGCTCACAGATGGCGGTAAGGTTGTGAACGTTATGCGCCGGCCGCCTTTTAGCCCCAGGAAGATTTCTGGTACTCATTTCTGTTAGAGGCTGAGTCGATAGTGATAGCGTGGCTGGCAGGATTAGTTCAAATTACAAATCCAGTGACATCATCGGGACTCGAAACCGCGACTTTCCGGCTTGTAGCATAGTGCCTCAACTAACTACTCTACCGAGTGCCCCCAGTGTCAGAACTAACACTAAAAATAAACAGCGCAATATATGCAGCTTAATGTAGCATTTAAAGTACCTTTACGTCCCACACAACAAAAAGCAGTCGATAAATACTGTCGTAAATTAACTTACATTCCAACGTTATTCACAATAAACCAAATGCCGGCTAAGCACAAACGGCACTTACTGCGAAACAACTCGGCTAGACAGTAAGTGCATATCCGAATATACGGACAAACTACAACTGCCAATTTTTCGAATTAAAGCGTGCGCATACAGCTGCAATGATGTGCCACCAGGGGCACTGCGTTCCAGAAAATGGCGAACCCGTGCAAAAAGCGAAATGCGTGAAACGAACAGAAGGGCGAAATCCAACGGAGTTCGATGTGAACTCACTTTCGCTACCACCCATTTATGCATGCACGCGGCTTTTGTGAATCAGGTTATCTGTGCAAAGGCGAGAGTTCCTGTCGAGTGAGGATGTGGGGCACATGCCGAACACCTCTAAGCTTTAAAAGAAACATTTGCAGATGTAGTTCGGTATCATAATATTCGGGTGTCGTACACTGCCTGATTAATTCGTAACAAATTACCGAAACAGTAAGTATCCTATGTTCAACTGTAAATACATGGACTACATTGTTCGTCTATAACTGCTGAATAGTGTTCGCTGCTCCTTATTGAGCCCCGTTACGGGACACACAGAAAACACGTAACACTGGTGCCAGAAGTGATTTACGAACTTAAACACGCCACAAATAGATTGTTGTGCATTGAATATTTTACTGCTACAAAATGGAATCACAGCAGATGATGGAAATGCTGCTCAAGGAAATCAGAGCTGATCGAGAAAAAACACATATCATGCTGGCAAGGATGGACGCCAACATGAAAAGCAGTCAAGAAGTACTCCTGGCTAAACTAGACGCCAACCAGGCAAAGGCCGACGCCAGCCATAAAGAGATGATGGCCAATTGGAAAGCATGGCGAGAAATGGCCGCCATGACAGACAACTGGGGGAGCGACAGCGACACAGAGATGACTGCCTGCCAAGAGATGGAGGCACAGAAAGATGTCCCCAAAGTAGACGCTGAAGTAATGCCGGTCGAGGAACCGAAGCAGAAAAGGCGCAGGGAGCGACAATTTGTTGCGGAGCGCCGCCGCCAGAAACCGAAGGCAGGGGGAAAATAGTAGACCCCCGAAGAAATTGGCCGTCACACACAGGACAACACGCCGTGTGGGACTGGCACGGAAAATGGAAGCCTACAAGAAGATGTCCCGCCGCGCGACAGTGGCACGACGCATGAGAGACATCTGCAGGCTGAACACAACACCACGCGCGGCAGTGGCACGTCGAAGGAGAGATACCTTCAAGAAAGAACGGACCAAATTTCAGGATGGGTGCCAGAAGAAATATGTCACCGCTCCCGGCAGGATGTCCCTCCGTGCAGCAGTAACACGACGCTGGGGACACATCATCGGGAACATCCTGACCAAGAACAACGTCGCAACAAGAACCTCCAGAGGGCGGAGACCCCAGGAGAAACCAGAGGGCAGCAATGGACCAAAAAAAGGGTACAAAAGACAGCAGCTGCATCATGGGAACGCGGGAACAACCAGCCGAACCCTCGGGAAGAACCAAGGAGTAGTGATTGATAATCAAATAGTTGGACCTCATACCAGCCCGAAGACAAAAATGAATTGGACCTTATGGAGGGGTCTACCTCCTCCGAAACGAAAAAAGGGAAACGGCCTATATGGGAGGAACCGCTAATAGAAGTACCGGCCTCCCTAGAGAGAACGAATGCGGGGCGAATGAGAGCGAAGAATGAATGTGAGACAAGGCGACCGACAAATTCTCGGCTACGGGAGTGCTCGGGGCGAGCGCCACTGAAGAGAGGGGCGGATGCGGTTGGATGAAGAGCGCAGAAAGATGCCGGCAGAACACCGCGGAAATGGAAGAGAGGAAGAACCTTTAGGCTGTTCGGGACGAACAACCTTTAGAAGGGAGCAATGTAACGTGTTTGGAATCCAGAAGAGTTACTTCCATGGAAACGCTAGAACAGGCCGTTGCCTAGGAAGTAACAATAGCGATACAGTAATTCTAACAGTGAGTACTGCATAGAGGTGAGCTTCCACGGTTATAACAAAGGCTCGTTTGCTTAGCAGCGGCCGAGGTTATAAAACGGGGTTGAATGCATTCGAACAGTGAGTCTGCCAATAACCGCTGAAGAAGACAGTTTGGTATTAGCCTCCATAGAAGAAGCAAGTCTGGAATTAGTCGCCGAAGGAGTCAGTCTGGAATTAACCGCCGAGGAGGACAGTGGATAATAATTGTACTCGTGACTGTATAAGTGAAGTGTCCAATAAAGGCTCCACTGAATTAGAGACCTACATGGATTTACTTGTTGCGTGACACACTCAAACACGTAACAATACGTTTCACGAATATTTGGTGTGGTACTATAAATAGCAAAAGAAAATTAATTTTGTGGCTGTTGCTCTTTAACAATAACAATTTGAATTGCTGTGTGTAACGGAAGAACACCTTAACTTCTAAGTAAAGGTTACCACTAGGTGAGGTAAAGGTAAAATTGTCCCTGTGTTTAACTAATTAAACACTATGCCATGAATGTGTATGGGAGAGTGGATGTATAGATCCACATTTCCCTGACATCGGCACTAGTTGGATTCGTTAGCTTCACGCCCCAGCCGATTTATCCCTGGGGAAATAGCTCCTGGTACCCATTGGATAGGAGGTTGGGTGGACCCCACAGGCGGTCTGGACGACGTTGAGAAGAGAGAATTCCTGACCATACCGGGACTTAAACTCCGACCCCTCGGTCGTCCAGCCCCCTAGCCAGTCGATATACTGACTACGCTATCCCGCCTCCTATGCCACAACAAACGCTTCAATACATAATTATGAGAAGTTCATATTTATGTTTTTAATATCTCCACTGGAATGTATAACACATTTATAAAAAGGAACTGATCGCGCATGACATCAATTAACAGGCCGCAAACCCAGGGAATTGTGCCCCACGACTCACTGTGGGCTCCGGCCCGCAGTTATAAAGGTACTGTCGTTTACCATGTACATAGCTTCACTCGAGGAAGGGATATGGTTACTTTCGAGTGGATGTAGGGAGGCCAGCCTCACGGAAAAAAAAATCAACTGTCAACAACTGTACACATGTCTGCAGTTACAGTTTATACGCCTATGCAAGTGGCCTAAACCTTTGTTCACGGTGACTATATATAGCGACTTTATATAGATATAAAAGTAACACTAGTAATGTACGTGTAAATGAGACCCCTAATCTGACAGGTGTTCTCAAGGTTACATAACGATCTGAAGTGTGTTAATGTTTCGTAAACCAGCTCTTCCTTCGTCACCGGGTGAGCTGTTGTAATTACAACAGCAGATCTTTCACTTTAAAATTACATGGACTATTTGTAACGAACCTACGACCTTCTGAATTCTTTGCTAGTATGCTAACCACTTTTTTGAACATTAATTTATTCAATATGTTGTTAATCGTTCACAGCGGCCTCCGTAGTCTAGAGGTAACGTTCGCACCTCATGACTCGTAGTACGCGGGTTCAAATACCCGGCGGAGTTCGTCGAATTTTTAAGGGCGGAAAAATTCAGGGAACAAGTCCTCCGGGAGGGACTTTAAGCCGTGAGTCCCGTGTCGTAGCTTTACGGCATGTAAAAGAACCTCATACCTCCAAAGGAGATCACTGAGCAAAATTGCGGACGTTTCCCGCCCAACAGCAGCCTCTAATACCTCCGGTAGATGGGAGAAGCATTATAGATACTTCTCAGCCAGTAGAGCCGATCTCGCTGGCTGGGCGGGACTGATGGTAAGCACCAATACCGGTAGGATATAGAGGCTGGTAGAAATCATAGAGGGAAGCACAATGGACCACTACAGGTCTAAGTGCATGGGGAAACCCACCCTCTCTAATAACTAACTAACTAGTCGTTCACATATTTTCGTCTCTAATGCAACACAAACCGTTCAAGGTCTCTCCTTTATTTCCTCTCCTTAATTTCTTCAAAATCGCATTTAATTGTAAGCCTTACAAGACCATCTTCAGGCAACTGTTCACTAACTAAAACTGCCGTACACATGCTATGGTTTATACACAGAGCGACATCCGGTTTTCCTTCCTTGAGCTTCCTCAAAGCCAGCTTAAGAATGCATACTTATGAACCTTCGTTTTGTCGCTATACCCATCTTTACCCTTATTGTGACCACTCTAGAAGGCTCCCAGGTAATTACCGACGTCCTGTTTCCTTTTCTTCCAAGTGTTCGGTTTCCATCTTGTGCGTCTCATGCAGTCCAAGTACTGTACTGCCATTACTCTGCTGTGATTGCTAGTACAGAGTGTATCATGACTCCTACCTACCACAATATCGCGTTACGACCGCTAAACCACTGGCACGGTGCTGTGAAAGTGTTAAAATGTCAGTACTCATTAAGCACTTCTGGCGTCGAACACTCGGCTTTCTCATGAACGGTACTGTAAATAAGTACATACATCAAAACTTAACTTCACTCAAACTATCGATTTTGTAATTTATTTATTTTGCGATTACAGTACTTTATCCATGGGGCGCGCGGTAGCGTAGTTGGTTGAGGCACTATGCTACAAGCGGGAAGGTCGCGGGTTGAAATCACGAGATGGATCTTTTTTTCAATTTACCTAATCCTTCCAGCCGCATCATGACCCTGGGGTCGAATCAACCTCTAACAGAAATGAGTACCAGGAATCTTCCTGGTGATAGTGGGTGGCCGGCGCGTAAGTGTCACAAATTTACCGCCATCTGTGAGCCGATTTTCTCATAAAAATGTGGGAGCCTCAACGTTTCACAACCCTATGGGCCTTCATAGCCTGTTACAGGGATAGCTTTACCTTTTTACATTGTCGTTTAGTACTTTTTCCATAACATGTAAAGAGACATAAACTTTAAAGAATGGTGTATATATAAGTAAACATCTACAACATAGCCTCGGGTCTCACCCGGGCCTCCGGTAGTAGTCTGTAGAAATCTGCTACGGACTTCTTTCCCATTCTATGAAATCTGATACTTCGTTCAATTTATCGTGCACAATGAATATTGGTCGCTCATTTTACACAAAGAAGCAAATACGGAATGGCCACAATTTATTCATCACATTTCAAGTGCACATGAAACACAGAGAATACGAGATACAGAGAACTGCTTTGCTTTGCTTGAAAGAACAGCCCATAAATTTCAAATCTCAATGTGAGCGCCATTTGTAGCTCGCAGAATGTCCACAAGGTACTCCATTTCATGCCACGTTTTTTCCAGCAGTGTAATTCCTACACGAAGTTCAACCATACTACACCCACTTTTGCACCGAATACCTGGTCCTTCACGTAGCCCCAAAAGAAAAAATACAAAAAGTTATACCGGGGATGCTAATGGGCCTATGGATTGTTCTGTCCCGCCCAATCCATCTATTTGGGAAAGCTTTATTCAAGAGACTCACTGTAAGGCCCCAGTGTGCAGGATCATCATCTTGAAGATAAGAAAAGTTCGGCTGAAGGTGTACCGACGGCGGGACTGCAAATAACTCACTATGTTCCGCGCTGAAAAGCTTCACGAACCATCCCAACTCTGCCACGGTCTACTGAAGGGTTGCGTGCCCCCTTCTTTTGCAAGACACTATATGTCTCTTGAAACTGCTCCAACCGCTGCCTGACTGTCTTCCAAGTACTTGTTTTCCATATTCCCAACAGTAATGTTATTGCACTTGATTAACAAAATGGTAAAGCTATCCCTGTAACAGGCAGTGATGACCAATAGGGTTGTGAGACGTCGAAGCTCTCACATCTTCTAGTCAATCGGTTCATAGATGACGGTAAGATTGTCAGCCTTACGCGCCGGCAGCCCTTTATCCTCCAAGAAGATTCCTGGTATTCATTTCTGTTAGACGCTGAGTCGACCCCAGGGCCACAGTGCGGCTGGAAGGATTAGGTCAAATGAAAAAAAAAATCCAGTACGTCATCAAGAATAGAACTCCCGGCCTTCCAGCTTGTAGCTTGCCTCAACCAACTACGCTACCGAGTGTCATCTTTGCACCTGAGTAACTGATCTCTTTTCCCAGTACCACGACACAGACATTGCCTTTTGGTAGAGGGAAACTGCCATTTTGGTTCGTTATCTGTGTACATTTCAACAGCGCCTCTATCGGTCGGGCAATCAACACAAAATTATTCAGCGGTTTTTTCCAACAGTGCGATCCATTTCCGGATGTTTCTAAAACTTCATAATTTACTTATGTTTAAAATATGGTGAATAATTCATGGCCGCCCTGTACAATTTCATATTTTACAGATCAAACGTGTCCAGTCTTAACTTCAGACACAAAAGGGATTATTATAAATACTTTCTTTGAAAACAATTTTGAAATAACGCACATTAAACACAAAAGTGGACTTCTCAAACAGCTGTTTAGAAAGAGGGTCTGCTATATATCGATCACACCCTCAACTCTCTTCCTCACTTCTCCCTCTCTAACTTAGCAGCCCCCACCCGGTTTCAGTCTCTGAGAAGCGGCCCGAGCCAAATGATAAAAAAACACATAGAAGTTTCCTATGTAGTGAAGTTTCAAATTGTGTTCTTCTATGTTATGGCACCGACTGGACAAGTAGGTGGTCACCCCAAAGCTTCGGACGAACTGGTACTTTCTTCTTCAGCGTAGAAGTAAAGATGGAAGCGGAAAATTACTCCGAAACGTTAGTAACTACCCACGAAACTACACGGTAACAACGAAAGTCACGATCAAGTGACATCCCTCCTATTCCGCGCCTGGACGGTCCCGGATTCAAACACAGTTCCGATTGCCGGATATCCTGACCACAATTCTTTCTTCAGTTATTCTCCGCAAATACCGGAAGAGTACATCAAATTAGTCCTTCAGTGCTTCGTTCTATATCCTCTCCAACTCACTACTGGCATCATTCGACGTTACGTAATAAAAGCTCCCTCAAATAAACCATACATAAATGAACAGAATATATAGTGACATAACTCAAAAGACCACAATTTAAATCTTCACGGCCGTGAAAACCTCAGACCTCGTCCGCGTCTATTATTGACCTTACGAATTTGTCAGATATGCTACAGTGTACACCGTGGGAACTCGGGTTTTCATGCCGCCTGTTGCATTTGGACGCCGACATCACAGTTAATTTGCAAAAAAAAAAAAAGTTTTAAACCGTTTAAATAAGTGTCTGAAATACATGATGACTTTTTTAATTTAAAAGTACTGAATTAAAAATAAACCAACCTGTGTCAACACAGGCAATTATAGGCAATCACAATTTGCAGCATCGTTTCACGTCACTGGCAGATAAAATTAAAATGGAAAAAAGGTCAGAAAAAAAACATGTAGTATCCATATCAAGCGTACATGTGGGTGGAAACAAGATATGTACAATAAAAAGTGATTAAACGGAATCCCAAGAGACCCGAACATTTTTCACTTTCAGACAGGTTTCCGTTTAACAAGTACTCACATCTAATGACGTCTTCTTGAGTGATCAGCCGTATCAATACGGAGTAAATTTCTGGAAATTAATTCCACAATGTCAGCGATGAGCGCTCGCGAAGGCTTCCCTATATTCAGTCGCCGTGAGAGCTTCAAATCTTACACTACTATACTCCGTCCTACCTATAAACAAATACATGCACAGCAGCTTCCCCATGTACTTAGGCTTACGACCAAATCAAAGGTTACAAATTCATATCACACATGTACATTTACTATAGCGTCAAGGAGCAACAGAATTTTAAGCTCTCCCTTACGTCTTCTCCTTCTCCTCCGTCTTGATTTCTTTATATGCCTTTCTATTCCTTCGTTAAACAAACAAAAACAAACTCCATGACTTGAGTCCGCAAGCGAACTATACCCACCGAGCGACCGCCGCTTGTCGGCGAAGTTAGTGCTCACTTTAGCGAATAGAGGGTGTCGCGTGGTCAGGGCAACGAATCCCAACGGCCGTTAATTTCGGTCTTCTAGACCGAAGCCGCTATTTCCTTGAAATAGCTCCTCAATTATCCTCACGAGGCTGAGTTGACCCCGTCCCAGACCCACTACTTCTCAGAAAATCTGGTAGCGGCGGGAATCATACCCAGAACCTCTGGATCCGTAGCCAGAAACTCTGACTACTAGACCACAGAGGTGACATTCTTAACATATGCGTATTATTGCCAAACGGGCTCAATTCTTTCCCATTCGTCATAGGAATGTTCATTCTCAGATAAATTTCAAAAAGCACGGAACACAGTAAAATTGTAGGGAGAGAATAAATAATTGAAAGCGTTATTTCCTGTCACTTTTGTGTACGTCTGTTTGTTTCCACACTAAAATAGTTCCGGAAGGGAAATGTAAATCCTTTGCCTTGCCCCACTCCGTGAAGTATTAGGCACAAGGAGCAAAACATCATTCCACAAGTTGCAGCATACAGAACCAGTCGCACACCCACGTAGTATCTTTCGTGAAGTCCAAATAACATTTAGCGACTGGTCGATGCGTCTTCTAATCAGATGGAAGGGCGAAATACCCGCCTGCTACATTCTATGTCTCTGGTTGGAGACAGTGATGACTGATGATACTCCTTGAGCGGGTCTCCGTGAAGTCAGTTCTCGGAAACACAGGCATATTCCTATAGAGGCAGGTTTCGTTTTAGACTGTCTCAAGAAAGTCACAAGAACGCACTTCTCCCAAACGTGCCTTCTAATTCACCTGCAAGACAAATTCACACACGTGTCCATACGTCAACATAATGTGACGTATACCCAATGCTAGGCAACGACTCTGTAACACATTCAGGCGGAAGGAAACGCGTGCAACAATAGCACGTCTACTGCTAGACAGCGGATCAGTAAACACACCTCCTTAACAACACATGCTGTTCTCTGCGTGGTCCGTGCAAATTGGTTATAAGGAAGTGTTTGGCATTACAGAACAGTAGTAGAGAACTGAAGAGTCTAGTTTCGGGGGAGCCAGCCTGCCGGGATATGAGCGTGGAAGCAGAGGAAGTGAATTCAGTAGAGTCTTCGGAATTGGCAGCTGCAGAATAATGGCAAGAACGGAATTAGACTGTGAGATTTCATGTGTGACTTGAAGTGACAGTGAGGCTGTTGTAAATCCGTTGCCAGGATACGACTAGTGAAGACTGAGAAACCTAGTGCGCGTGCAAAGGTGAACTGTAAAGCGCGCAGACCAGCGATAGCGCTATCCTGCATGTAGTCTCGAGAAGTATGAATGTATAAGGTGTTAATAAATGCAATTTGTAACCTACAGCAAATGGACGAGGGGTACATAGGCTAATTCTTGCCCTCAAGAAGGAGTTTAGCCCAAACTCTCAAAGAAAAAAAGACTGGTCAACGCGGCTTGGCTCTTTAAAAAGTCACACAAAATTTTACTTGTCTGAATCCTTTGAGAATACAATATGTGACAGTTTTGAACCCATAGTTAGTTAGTTATTTAGAGAGGGTGGGTTTCCCCATGCACCGAGACCAGTTTGATCTATTGTGCTTCCCTTTATGATATTCTACCAGTCTCTATACCCTGCCGATATATATGGGTACCATTAGTCCCGCCGAGCAAGCGAGTTCGGCCTCCACTTGCTTGATGGTGTCTATAATGCTTCCCCCATCTATCAGAGGCGTTAGAGACTACTGTTGGGCGGGAAATGTCCTTGAATTTGGCTCAGTGACCTCCTTAGGAGATATGAGGTTCTTTTACGTGCCGTAAAGCTACGACACGGGACCCACGGCTTAAAGTCCCTCCCGGAGGACTTGTTCCCTGAATTTTTCCACCCTTAAAAATTCCACGACCTCCGCCGGGTTTGAACCCGCGTACTACGAGTCATAATCCATAACTTAAAAGATGGGTGGTCTCTCAACCCCAAGTCAAGCTTAACATGTGTCAAGCTACTGACGGGTTTTATGTTAAGTCTAAATTCCCTGTAATACCTAAACGGATTGGGGTAATACTTAATTAGTGTACTCCCAATTTTTGAAAATGACCAATCCTCGTAATTTAGGGAGTTGACTTGTGGACCGAGAAGACTCCGGGAGTTTCGATGAGAAGGCATTCTGCAAAAAGTCGTATTCCAGATCTCAAACCATTCGGACGCAGATCCTGCAAAAAGTCGTATTCCAGATCGCAAACTATTCGGACGCAAATTCGGTTTAGTGCGTTAGTGGCATCCCTCATGGACAACAGTTTAATAAAGTGTCTTGTGGAACAAAGTGTGTGTGTGTTGTAACAGGAGCTCCCACTTCCCTTCCTGAGCGAGACTCTGCCAAACGGCCTGAGGACAGAATCTCAGCTCTACCGCCGGAACTAGCTACCCACGACGGCTACCCCCTTATCAAACCTTCATACCTCCATAAATCTGTAAACTGATAGTAGCAGTTTACTGGCGCCCAAACAAACCCCATTACCCCAAATATCAGAGGTGTGTAAGTCTGACAAATACAGCAGGTAAAGCCAGCTGTAGCCGCAGTCCCCCGTAGCAGTCAAGCAGCCAGCGGCCGAAGACCAACATGAGAAGACGAGTAGAAGAAGATGACGCCCAACGTAAAGGCTAACGACGATTATAATAACATGGCGCCTGACGTAGAGGCCCAATGAGAGGATTATAAGATGGCGCTTCCAAACGTGTAGGCAAACGGTTACACTGGATCACTTTTCTCCAACGTATCACTTGTTCTACGGACCATCTAAATATCATATGGGACCGAGTAGGCTGGTTTCGCGGTAACGTACTGTATTTGTATTCGGGAGTTCAGTTCAAACCAGTTCCTCTGGGCACCTGCCGGAACACAACCTCATTTAGGCCACGGCCTTCAAGATCTCATTCATTAGGCCCTCTAGTCTTCCCATTCAGTATTAATCTGAGACTATGGGCTTTCCAGACAGTAGGCAGAACTCCACGGACGGGTGATTATCCCATCGCAAGGCCGCTACCTACACAGGGCAACACAAACACAAAAAACACAAGGACAGACATCCATGCGCCTTCCAAATCCTTTCCAATTCACCAATAATCCCAATCATCCGATAATACATAGCCTATAAACAGACAGTGTTGCAAAATAACCTAAAAATAAAAAATAAACATTCAAATTTTTTCAGACTTTGTCCATCGTCCGGCGTTCTAAAAACGTTTCGGAAACGGGATGTTTCCGTCCTCAGGTGAGTGGGAGCAACTCTGTTGGGTCCTTGGAAAGAGCGGGACAACAAAGTGTCTCCCTCCTCAACTGAGGACGGAAACACGTCCAATTTCCGAATCGTTGTGTTCTCCGGTTTCTAGAACACCGGACGATGGACAAAATCCGAGAGCCGAGTAATTCTGACTGTTATACACCACCGTCAGAACCCTTTAAAATCTACGAAGAAACAAGTAACATCTGCTTCAGAATTGTGTCAAATACGTGGACCTCTGATATTCGTGCATTTACCGTCAGATGGTGAGCCGGGGTAGTGCAGTCGGTATAGCGACTGCCTACGGGCTGGACGACCAAGGGGTCGGAGTTCGAGTCCCGGCAGGGTCAAGAATTTTCTCTTCTCCATATCGTCCAGATCGGCTCTGAGGCCCACCCAGTCTCCTATCCAATGGGTACCGGGCGTAAAGCGGAGGAGCGTAAAGCTGACCACTCACCTCCAGCTAGTGCCGAGATCAAGAAAATGTGGATCTATACATTCACTCCCCCATACGCCTTCATGGCGTAGTGTTTAATTAATTAAGCACAGGGACAACTTTAACTTCTTTTGCTTATTACTGTCAGATGGTTTCTTCTTCTATATAATTTTGTCACAACTAAAAAAAGGATTTTCATTTAGCAATCGTCCAGTCCCCGTGCTGAATGCAAGACGACAAAATGGCAATTACAGCTTGGCACAGTGAAACCTTGAACTGTGCTTAATGTTCTGATCCGAGGTCACATCTTGCCTTCAGACGGCACGTACAATAAATTAGATCTTTTGTCTTTCAATTGCTACTGCGCTGCTTCCTTTGTCAATTCTTACTAGATTCACCTCCAGCAAACTGCCCGACTCTCCAAGTCAGTGTTTCTCAACCGCCGGGTCCTGGCATCAATTATACCGGGGCATCGTCTTATAAAAAAAATTTACCGGGCCGCGGTCTGACAAAGGTTGAGAACCACTCTAGCAGACAATATGTGACCACCCACATTGTAATATCAAACATAGTACCGAATTCAGCACATGTCTTCCTGCCATTAATTCTTCGAATTTTAAGAAAAGCGGTTCATATGTCATGCCTTCAACGGTCACCCCGCCGCCAATAAACATGACACGGCTCAATTAACTTTTGTTACGGGGAGCAACACCAGACATAAGACCCTAAAGGTGTGCAGGAAAGAATTAACTGGGATATTCTAGCGCGTACAGCCGTTGCTATATAATAACCGAATAAACAACGGTTTTATTCAACCCGTTTCTAGGCAACGGATCGGTAAACATGTTCCCGCTGCAATGAATCAACAATAGAATTAGTTTCAAACGGTGTGCTCTACTAGGTCCGTGCAAAGTGGTTAGAAGGAAGACAATTGAGAGCCCTGCGAGTCGTAGGGGGCGACGAAAGGGGAACCCAGTGCCTGGGGGTATAACCGGGCTACTATTCCGAGGGGATATAAATACGGGGACCTGGTCTTCCAGAGTCCCGCGGGACTCTGACCTGAGAGTGACTAAGCTGGCGAGGACCAGCAGCAATTGTAAACGACAGACCACAGAGATGACGTTACATAAGGACTGCAGCTGCGAGTGTTCAGGTGGAAAATAAAATTACTCTGTCAGGAGTCTCAAGGGGCTTATCGCCAAGATGAGCTCTTTGCCGTTAAACCGCCAGTTGTAAAGTAACTCTAACCCTGACCCAGTCCAGTAGAAAGTTATCCTGCGAGGAGACGACTAGGAAGTTGGTGTGAAATGGCCGCCAGCCTGACAGTAGTCAGTTGAGAGTTGAGTTCTGCATGGAAGACTGTGATGATAGGACCTCTGCGAGTGAAGCTGAAGAATCTCCACTGTTAGAAGCCGTTGCCAGAGAACGGTCGATGAAGACACAGCAGGCTGGATAAAGGCTTAGTGGACGCTGTGGTAATCCGTAAATTGTGTGGATCAGCGATAGCGCTGTAATTACTTGTAGCTCCGAGTGATGTGTACGAATATAAGTGGGCAATAAATACAATCACCAATCCATACCCCGTCTACAGACACGAATACACGCGAAAATATGAATAGATTCTGAGTGTAAATGTGTCAGTGAGTAAATGCAACTGCGTGGAATAGAATGACTACCATGTGTACATGTGCGTATGTAGGTCCGTCTACTTTGCGATGTGAAGACGGCAGATAAAGCTTGTATGACACATTTGTGCGAACAGAATGTATTAAATCAATGAAGGTGTAATTTGTGTGACTGAGACTAAAAATATCAGCTAGTCGCCCTCCGGTGAGACTATGTTTAGTCGTCCTTTACCTTAAAAATAAGACAAACTCTGTCGCGCCCTTGTCTGCTATTAGAATATATATTTTTCTTTCACTTTATATTTATTTCTTAATATATTACAGGTTCATAAACTCTAAAAACTCATTTACTCATTCATGTCCACCGCTTATGCCTAAAAAAATACGGAGAAGATGAAACAAAACAATTATGAAAAAGGACAGGAAATGTGCGTGCGCCATGACACGTTATTGCACTCACACGCATCTATGAGGAATAAATACCCTTACTTTCAAAGGCTAGGCACTTTGTGTTACTTAGTAAATGTTACAATCCACTAAAAGAACTGAGGAAAATCAAGGAAACCTCAGTGACAACTGAACACTCAAAACTGGTTAGAATTTGGGTGCATACATATTACAAGGGAAAATTTAAAGATAAGAGAAGTTTTAGTATATCTCTAAACTGGCGATGGCAGCACTGAAATGAAGATAGATTTAAACTGTTTGAGCATATCTTCAATCGTACTTATTTCATTTTCATCGACTTTTCTTGGTGACAATATTGGGACGTGTTTAACATGGCTGTGCCTTGATATAATTTCCACAGCAAAACATGTGGGCCGATTATTATGAACAGAGGGTGTGACAACAAAGGGCTGCAAGCACATCTATACACGTCACATGTAACTAACAAAACCATAAATAAGTTTCTTATTATATAATTTATCTCAGTCAGAAGCAAAATCTGTCTTGTTCCTATTCCACTCTTCTAATTCAGCTTAGTTGCTTTACCTGCAACCTTCTCAAGAATCTCACATTCTCACGTAAAGTGAACCCACGGTTACACAAAGTTATACGTGTAACTCACGTGCACTACATCGAAGCGTGCATAATCTGATGTAAAGGAAGTTTCCAACTGATGCTGCTATAGGGCCTCACCTTGAGATCAACCATGGAAGAAATGCACTCGACAAGATGCATGTCTCCAGAGATACGGAAGCCTTACGCAAGCCAGTTATATCACGTAAGGGTATACAGACTAACTCGGAGGTTTAGCATATGTGGCTCACGGCACTGGACCGAGAGCGGTGAGAAGCATTTTGTAACCAAATGTGTTATGTGCCAAACTTAAATGCAATGATGTTTCATTTATTCGCTGCTCTTCAGTTACGGTATTATCGCCCTTTACTCTCCAGATAAGCCTGCTCTCTTTCTTATTCGACAAATGTTCACTTGATGTTACTGCAAACACTTTATGTTTTTATACTTCATGTGCCATAATGTAGTGCCTTTCCTATTTTGCCAGCCCCTCAACCAACTACGCTACCGCGTGACCCCAAATAAACATGTAAATACATTAATTGAGGCACTATGCTACAAGCCGAAAGGTCGCGGGTTCAAGTCCCGATGAGGCCATTGTATTTTTTTCAATTAACCTAATCCTTCCAGCCGCACTATGGTCCTGGGGTCGACTCAGCCTCTAACAGAAATGAGTTCCAGGAATATTCTTGGGGGAAATAGGCGGCCGGCGCATAGGGCTGACAACCTTGCCGCCATCTGTGAGCCAACTGTCTAGAAAATGTAGAAACCTCAACATCTCACAACCCTATGGCCTGTTACAGGCATACCTTACAGCTATGAACTTTTAAAATACAAGAACAGAACTTTCTGAGGAAGATGAAGCTCAGAAGGGACAACGAGATTATAAAAAATCTGCTCCTACAGAAATCACTACCAGAAGTGAAAGCGGAAATAAAATAAGATGGTGGACGTTATGTTGATACAAACACGACTGGCAACTCTACATAGCAGGTCATAGGAACCTTTATGAAAGCTTTCGTTTAAGTATGAATTATATGCACAAAATGAAGTCAACTCCGATCTGCCGATAAGTTACATTTCGATTAAAAGAACGCTTCTTTCCACATTTCTTACTTGTAGGCATCACGATGTGCCTTCCCGACGGTTACTGACTACCTGCTATAATCACGTGATGAAAAGCACGGAAAGTTTCTCCGCTTCTCATGTCCTAGTTTTGGCGAGACAATGAACTATATGTTTACTAATGCTGACAAACCGAGTACACAGCATTACGACACGGAAACACAGATTGGTAGCTGTGATGTGTTTGGCAACGAGACGACATACGAACACTCCAATGTTCTTGTATAGACAAAGCACACGTCTTTGTCAGAGTGATTCATTCATGTCAGAAGCTTTGTATTTGAATCACAAGACATGATTTAATCAAGTTCCAACTTACAAACTATCTCAGTGACCCTTTGCCATTTCAAGATTTACTGGTGTAAACACATGCTCCAACACTTGTGCATTAACTATCGTAACTGTGTTCGCAGTTTAGGCATCGAAGTATGTATCGGCCTTGACAAGTCTACTTAGTATGCATGAGCATATGTTTCGTCAGGCATTGCCTATAATGCAATCATAAAACATTCTAGCTGCAAATCTTCTGTGTTAACACAGCAGAGAAGCGGCCTCCGTTGTCTAGGGGTAACGTTTCCACCTCATGACTCAAGGTACGCGGGTCGTGGAATTTTTAAGGGCGGAAGAATTCAGGGAACAAGTCCTCCGGGAGGGACTTTAAGCCGTGGGTCCCGTGTCGTAGATTTACGGCACGTAAAAGATCCTCATGTCTCTAGGAGACCTCTGAGCAAAATTAGGCAAAATGTTTCCCGCCCAAGTAGTTTCCAATGCCTCCGGTAGATGGGGAAGTTATCGGGTACCAATGCCAGTAGAGGGCCGACCTCGCTGGCAGAAAGGGGAGAGTTATCGGGTACCACTGCCAGTAGAGGGCCGACCTCGCTGGCAGAAAGGGGCTGATAGAGAGCACCAGTACCGGTAGGGTATGGCGACAGTAGAAATCAAAGGGGGACGTACAATAGACTACTACTCGCGGTGCATGGGGAAACCCACCCCCTCAAATAAAAAAAAATAATAATAATAATAACACAGCAGAGGGAACTGTACACTGGTCACGATAACGGAGCACTTCGAAGTACCCGATGTCCTAAGAGATATCCACTTCCACGAACTGGAGACCACGACATCGCCAGGTAGAAGGGCGGTGTCTCATCAAAGTGAACAAGGATGACCTTTTATTTAGAGCAGGAGTCTCCAAACTTTTCGAAACACGGGCCACATTAGGTAATTCAGCACTTTCAACGGGCAGGATAAAATGAGAAATTAATAACTCTAGGTATATGAGTTTTATTGAAAGCACAGAATTCATAAACTAAATACAAAATACGTGAGAATAAATTATCGTATATTAATGACAACAGACAGTAGCAGTAAATGCTCATATTTTCATCACAAATTATAATAAAACAATTAACGTGGATGGAACTCTTTTTGCATTCTTAAAATCTGATAAAATTGAGGTGATGATGATCTGTTCAGTTACACTGCACCACTGCAAGAAGTCTTGTGCAGAAGACGGCTAGTAACGAACTGCTCGCACTACCTACATTGCCAAGAAGTGACAGTGCCGATCGAGGCCGAACAAGTACGAAGAAATACCGCGCAGTATACGATCCAGAATTTGTAAAATTGTGAATAATATTAATATTAACATAACATAAGCGGCCTCCGTAGTCTAGGGGAAACGTTCCCACCTCATGACTCAAGGTACGCGGGTTCAAACCCGGCGGAGGTCGTGGAATTTTTAAGGGCGGAAAAAAATTCAGGGAACAAGTCCTCCGGGAGGGACTTTAAGCCGTGGGTCCCGTGTCGTAGATTTACGGCACGTAAATGAACCTCATGTCTCTAGGAGACCTCTGAGC
>NW_019772127.1:374496-384937 GCF_002891405.2 Cryptotermes secundus | reverse complement strand
GCCCAAGTAGTTTCCAATGCCTCCGGTAGATGGGGAAGCATTAGGTACCACTGCCAGAGGAGGGACGACCTCACTGACAGAAAGGGACTAATTATCAGATACCACTGCCAGTAGAAGGCCGAAACCTCGCTGGCAGAAAGGGGCTGATAGCGAGCACCAGTACCGGTAGGGTATGGAGACAGTAGAAATTAAAAAGGGGACGTACAATAGACTATTAGTCGCGGTGCATGGGGAAACCCACCCCCTCAATACTGAATAACTGAACATAACATGGAATATCAATATAATTTAAACATAATCTTAATTAATGAATTTGAAATCTATGAACAAGTATTGTTTTCACCATTACTCATTTGAAAATTAGTTCAATTGGCGCATTTCTGCACAATTCTTTCGCGGGCCGGATGTGGCCAGCGGGCTGTAGTTTGGATACCCTTGATTTAGAGCGTGAGTTAAGTTCTGCAATGAAACAGGAAAGACCTGTCATAAATATTAATAACATCTAAGAGTCTGTGACGATGGTAAATTAGTACAACTATTATCTTTGTCGACATTATCCATCGTACACAACGTTTCAGAGACTGCAGTCTGTCTCCGTCTTCATCAGTTAATTTTAGTATTAACAGTAAGAAGCAGTACTGTACTTGGCAAGGAATTTAACCACAGCAAACAATAAAATAATGTATACTAATCTAACTCACTAATATATGACATGCAGTCTTGGTACAGTAACAGTGGGGACAACAGGGGCCGTGCCATAAATCTGGCGGTCAGTCGCTGGCTTCCCACTGCGGCTGCTCGGGTCGGATCCCAGGTCACGTCATGTGCGAACTGTGTGCACAAAACGGGACTCGAGCAGGTGCTCTCATCATATTTCGGCTTCAGGTGTCATTTCTCATCCAGTACATCGACACTGTATGAACGCCACAGTGACAAGGTCCTTGCATAATGGGTGATCCACATTCCCACTCAGACCTGACTGGTCGTTCCGCTGAAACCACTGCATTCAATACAAGGGATTCGCTACCCACTGAATACCAGAGTCAGAGTCAGAGTTACTACTTTACGACTGGCGGTTTGCCGCCAATCAGTTCGCCTTGGCGACAAGCCCCTTGAGACCCATGACCAGAATTTTATTTTCCAACTGAACACTAGCGATTACACTCCTTATGTGAAATCCTCTCTAACGGATGGATGGGTCTGCGTTTATAATTGCTGCTGGTTCTCGTCACCGCAGTCATTCTCAGGTCCGAGATAACAGTCTACTGTCTCAGATTCAAGGCTCCCTCAAACTGGAGGGACAGGTGCCCGTATTTGTATCCCCCCACCGGAACGGTGATCCGGTTACAGCCCCAGGCACTGAGTTCCCTTTTCGTCGCATGCTACGACTCCAAGGGCTACGGTGGAGGTTTCGACCCGGCCTCCACACGGGACCAATGAATACCACCGTACTACCTGCATATAAAACATACTGAACTTCGCAAAGAGAAGACTGCTCAATGATTCACTGTCTGAACTAAGGCCAATGGCACGTACGCCTTCAGCACAATCACTAATGACTGGGCAAAAGCTGCTGACAAAGCAAAAAACTGAAAATTATTGCACGAGAATACGGCATAATGAAAGCAGCAGTAATGATTCCTCGGATGAAGGAACTACAAACGCAGCAGAAACAGAAATGACAAGCGAAGTCTGCACCAGCTGTGGTGACAGCTCGACTGATAACTACTGAAACCACAATACGGAGCACTGAGCTGATTGGAAGAAATTCGTGAATGCTAATAAACAAAACATGAACAAACGTTATTTACTTTGTGATTAGAATCACTGTAACAAGAGCATAAATACGCCTGTGAAACCTCCCGCGCTCCCTTTCGTTTCGTTGCTACTGAAACCTCGGTGACGTCACGAAGATCATGACGAAACTTTCCTTTGCCGAGTCTAACAAATACAATACAAACCTCAGGTTTTTTTATTAGTATCTTGGGGTGTGCTCCGACTATGTGCACTTGATACGTCGGCCAGTAATTGGCCTATTGCAGTTGTTCTCAAACTTTTTGAGACTGCGGCCCCGGTAAAAGTAAACAGAAGTAAAGGTATCCCAACAGGCCATGGGGGCCCATAGGGTTGTGAGACGTTGAGGTTCCCACAATCTAGACCAGTGCTTCTCAACCGCGGGGCCGTGTCCCAGTAGTGGGCCCTGGCATCAATTACACTGGGCCGCGAGAGGCTCTTCTGGAATTTGTCATTTTCATTTTCTAAGCATTTTTCATGAATAAATATTTTATAGTGGAAATATTCTGAGGAGAAGAATATTTGTGTCGAGAAGCTCAGACACAGAACATCTAAATCTGTGTAGCAAATGTCAGTGACCAAGCCGCATATTTTTAAACATGGAAGTATTCATGAATGATCGGGAATTTTCAGACATCCAAATCTTTCAACATTCGGGAAAGGCAATACCGATGTTTATGGCCAGGCATAAAAATTGCGTGCAAGCCGATTACAACAATGGGCGGCATATCCTCTGTTCTCAGAACTGAGCGAAATGCAAATGTCAGTGACCAATCAGCAAGGAAGTATAAAGAAAATGTTTCCACTGAAATTGAAGATCAAGTCAGTCTGTATCCGGTTCTCAATTCTAGTAATCCTGAATACTGTTTCTTCGTAAGTTCGCATTGCAGTGTGTAAGTGCTTGTTTCGAAACCTGGGTGATTTAAATTTTATTATGAATAAGAGACAGGGGACTTTGTTTAATTTTGGTGTTAACAAATCTCGTATTGAAGGTGTTTGTGGCGCAACAAGTAGTGACTCATCGACCTCAAGCCTATATAGCGATCTCCAGGATGTACAAAATGAAGGGGAAACCACCAGCACACAGAAGAAAAAGTCTGCATCCATTCGTAAGTACATGGACAGCTACTGAAAATTTGGTTTCATACAATGCCCTAACACTGACCAATTGCCACGACCTCAATGTGTCATTTGTGCTACTGTTCTGGGAAATGAAGCTATGAAGCCATCGCGACTTACCCGACATCTCAACACAAGACATTCCGATCTAGTCAACAAACCCATTGAATTCTTTATGCGTAAAAGAGATGCACTTAAAGTAGAAAAGAAAATTATTTACCAAGCTTCAACCACTGACACTTCACTTCTGACGGCATCCTATTTAATTTCACTACAGATAGCTAAATGTAAAAAAACATATTCCATTGGGGAAGAACTCATTAAGCCTTCTTTGATTGCTGCTTGTTATGAAGTATTAGGCCAGTCTGCGGCAAGTAAATTGAAAGACATCCCATTGTCGAATGATACAGTTGGTAGGCGGATATCTGATATTGGCAGAAGATATAGAAACGCAAGTTATTGAAAAAATTTAAAAATCGAAATTATTTGCAATATAACCAGACGAATCTACAGATATTCAGAACAGCAGCATTTTACTCACATATGTACGATATATTGACCATGATGAGAGTGACATGAAGGAAGTCATTTGAAGTGTTTCTGAATTACCTACGCACACCACCAGCAGTGAAATTTTCAAAGTTTTAAATGGTTTCATTGAAGAGAGAGGTCTCGAATGGAAAAATTGCGTTGGAGTTTGCATTGATGGCGCTGCCTGTCTTACAGGTAGAAATTCAGGTTTGATCACTAAAATTAAGGATATGGCGGGCAATAACTTGGTGTCAACGCATTGCTACATTCATAGGCAAAACCTGGCCTCAAAAAAAAAGGCACCCGAGCTTAATGAAGTCCTGTCTCAATCTGTTAAGATTATTAATTATATAAAAAACAGTGCTTTAAATACAAGACTGTTGAAAGCACTGTGCGATGAAATGGGCTCTGATCATCGAAATCTTCTTTTCCATTCGGAAGTTCGTTGGTTGTCTCGCGGTAAAATTCTCAAGAGGTTATATGAACTCCGAAAGTAATTCGAGCTCTTTCTAATTGATAAGAAAAGTAATCTGTCTCGTTATTTCCAGGATAAGAAATGGGTAGCCAGGCTGGCGTATCTCAGCGACATATTTTCTTACATGAACGAGTTCAATTTAAAACTTCAAGGTCCAGATACAATATTTAATGCGTGGAACAAGATCGAATCATTCAAAAACAAACTCAAAATCTAGCTTAATATGATTGCAGAAGGAAACTCAGATTATATCATGGAAGCAGATGATTTCTNTGTGCTTAAAACGAAACAGAGGAACTGCCTGCAACTTTCTGTCTGTCTCCGTTTGGCTCTCACTTCAATTCATCCCAGAACTGATGAGCTAACGGACGGAAAACAGAAACAGAAGTCTCACTAGCCTAACTGAAACCTTCCAAACTCAGTTGTGATAAAAGAAACTAAGTTTAACTTCCAATAACTTATAATTGCTGTGTTAAAGTGCTGCGTCTTTAAAATCAAAATATTAATTAGTGTTGGCAGTAGTGTTTAGAATTGAGAGAGTGATATTTTATTTATCAAAATACACACTTTACACATATAATTATTTGGCATGTGTACATGAAAATAAGTGTTTCGCCGGAAAGTTGACATTCTTCTGCTTCTTCCCCTACTTAGCTGACTTCTATGGTGAGTTACAATGCATAAATATTTTTCTCACTGCCGGTTTTTTCAAACCAACATCATTAAAATCAATTTAATAATACAATAATCAATTTTACGCTGAATAACATAAGTTTTTGGTGATCAGCATGGGATATGTCAATGAAAATTAGCACAAATTAATTTAATGATGTTGGTCTGAGGAAACTACAAAATGCTACATGATTTCATTAGTCCAGTGATTGATAACTAATTTAAATGTAATTTTATGTTTGTCAACATGCCACACCGTATACATAAATGTACTAATAGTCTTTATGATTATGCTATAATTAATTACTAATATTACGTTAGCTTAATGCATGAACTTTAACAAAACTGAAAAGGTATTTACGAGTAAATTTGTTGGGACTGGGCCCACGTTTTATAAAAAAAGAACTTACTGGGCCGCGGTACCATAAAGGTTGAAAACCACTGACCTAGACAACCGGTTCATAAATGGCGGTAAGGTTGTCAGCCTTATGCGCCGGCCGCCCTTTATCCCCCAAAATATTCCTGGTACTCATTTCTGTTAGAGGCTCAGTCGACCCCAGGGCCAATGGTGCGGCTAGAAGGAATAGGTAAATTGAAACAATCCACCTCATCCGGCTTGTAGCATAGTGCCTCAACCAACTACGCTAACGCGTGCCTCATGAAATTTTTTTCCTATAAGACGAGGGGCCGGTATAATTGATGCCAGGGACCGGTACCGGGCCGCGGCCCGGAGTTTGAGAAACACTGGCCTGTTGTACCAGCCCCGGATGACAGATAATGATGAATGTGGAGCAGCCGGTGGAATGAGAATTTGCAGGGGAAACCGAAGTACTCGGAGAAAACCTGTCCCAGTGCCACTTTGCTCACCACAAATCCCACATGACCCGACATTGGCTCGAACACGGGGCACCACGGATTAAAATCTTTAAATATAAAGGTAGAAGAATCCTGGTACGGGTACGGAAAACTGTACATCAGTATTTGCGGTGGCTTTCTTGTCTCATCAGGCGAATGCCAGGAAAGTGCATGTAACATGTCACAAATTCTCCTTCCAAGATACTTAACGGGCAATTAATTATCATCCCATGTGAACTGATGCAGTTACGTAAGCTGAGAGTAGGACAACAATGTAGCCAGCCACAAGGATCTGATCTCCTGCACGTGGTTGTGCACAACCCGACGGCTAAACTTGCACTTCATGTGACCTTCATGAATTCGCAACCACATACATCATTATGCGGGACTCCGGCCGTCTACTGGCGAGATCTGAATTCACAAACCTCCCAAACGCATTACGTGCTACTGTCAACTACCTCACTGGCCAATCACAACGCAGATATGAGTATTAAACTATTGTTTCTTATAAAAATTAAAGGTAAAGTTGTCCCTCTGCTTAACTAATTAAGCACAACGCCATGAAGGCGTATGGGGGAGTGGATATATACACTAACGTTTTGTTCACCTCGGCACTAGCTGGAGATGAGTGGTCATCTTCACGCGCCGGCCGCTTTACCCGCCTGGGAATAAGTCTCCAGTGCCCATTGGATAGGAGGTTGGGTGGGCCTCAGTTCCGGTCTGAACGACGTGGAGAAGAGAAAACTCTTGACACTACCGAACTCCCGACAACTCTGTCGTCCTGCTCGTAGCCAGTGGCTATACCGACTGAGCTATCCCGGCTCCACTATTATTCCTTATATTTCGTTATATACTGAACATAAAGAAAAGGGTTTAAAATGAAATCTTAATGACAACCTTACTTTGTCACTTGCTATTATTCTGATTGGTTGTTTCTTCGTAATAAAGTTCAATTTATGTAAGATTTTAGGCTTTCACGGCGGTGACTATGAAGAAAGCAGTCTTCTGGGATTTGGCACCGTGTATATGTGGTGTTAACCGACGTTTCGGAGGAACGCATCGCCTCCATCTTCAGGGTAGAAGGAAAAATATAAGAAATCCGCAAGAGAAGAGACCGTCAGAACCGGTAAAAGCAGACTCAGCTTCCCGCCACATGGATGGAAACAACTGAGAAAGCAGCAATTTTTATGATACATTTAGCTCGCGCGTTACAACTCCAGCAATATGACGACAGGGAGACTGTGATATCTAACAAACGTAATGAGGCAGAAATCTGTTCTAGCGGAAAACTAGTACAGAAATGGGTCACTAAACTATATAAAGGCGAATTTGTTTCAGTAGTTAATTAAGCATACTGCAATACAGGAGTGGGGAGGGGAGGTAGAACTCCACACATTCTCAACTTCTGTCTAAGATTGAGGTGAGCGGCTGGTTTACCACCGGGGTAAGTGACCCCGGTATCCATTCGGTTGGAGGCTGACTTGGCCTCAGAGCCGGACTGGACGCTGTGCAGAAATCTCTCCTGTACGTTATTCGGAAAGAATACCCTTAAGGCGGGAGAAACGTGGCACAGACCCGTTGCTGGCCAGCGGTCAGGAGATAAACAGATATACAACAACTGTTACTAAGTAACGGCTTCGCAAAGCGGCCTCCGTAGTCCAGGGGTAACGTTCCCACCTCGTGACTCAAGGTACGCGGATTCAAACCCGGCGGAGGTCGTGGAATTTTTAAGGGCGGAAAAATTCAGGGAACAAATCCTCCGGGAGGGACTTTAAGCCGTGGGTCCCGTGTCGTAGCTTTACGGCACGTAAAGGTCCCCTTGGGACCTCATATCCCAAGGGGACCACTGAGCCAAATTCAGGACATTTCCCGCCCAACAGTAGTCTCTAACGCCTCTGGTAGATAGGGGAAGCATCGAGATACCGCTGAGCCAGTAGAGGCCGAACTCGCTGGCTACGTCGGGACTGATGGCACGCACCAGTACCGGTAGGGAATAGAGACTGGTAGAATATCATAGGGGGACGCACAATGGACCAACAGTTGGTCTAAGTACATGGGGAAACACACCCTCTCCAATAACAACAACAACGGCTTCGCAAACTAGCGTGTTTCCATGGCAACAATTGGAAACAGCAGCAGAGGAATTGTGTTTTCTGTGCGGTCGGTGCAGAGATGTTATAAGCAGGGCAGTTAGAAAGTGAAGTCAGTTGAGTGGAGTTAGTGAGAAGAACTGGTTGGTGACAGATAGATAGTCAGTCAGTCAGGCAGTCAGAGAACTGCTGAGGTAGGGTCCCTGTGAGCTGTTGCTGTGAGAAACTGGTAACTGAGGCCGTGGACAGTTCGGGAACCCAGATGAAGGGGAACATCCGCCGTTGAAGGCCGATGCCGAGCAACGGCTATTGAAGACGTGACTGTGGACGCTATTGTGTGTGTAATAGTGAATTGTAAAATGTACCCACGCTCTGTATCACAGAGTCTAGTAAATCCGATCACCAACCGAAAACCCGTGTACAGTCAATCACGTGACAACTGGTGTCAGAAGTGAGGCTGGTTTGACCAAATTGTTGGATCGCCTGAAGCTTTATAACTCGGAGTTATTTACTTCTGCATCCTCCTCTTCGTTCGTATTTTCTGCTTTGACAGACTCCCAAGAATAGTCAATAGATTCGTATCCGAGATCACCTTCAAAGACTGTTAAGAAAAACAGCAAACAGGCACCATACATATTGCATAAATGATATTACAGAGAGGTCGGGGGTAACTTTGCCTTCCTTCCTCATGGCTCGGTTCTAACGGTGATTACTCCCCAACTGTTCTGTCAGCGTTCAATCCTAAGACTGAATTCCTTACTGGCATATAACACATCATCANACGGCAACGCTGAAGATGGGGGCGATACGTTCCTCCGAAACGTCGGTTAACACCACATATACACGGCGCCAAAGCCCAGAAGACTGCTTTCTTCATCATCATGAGTGTTTTTCTTCATGATATTTACATTTTCGTCCAGTAAATTAATATCATCAGCCGAAGTCCAGAGAGTGACTTGTCGTATTCAATCCCAATCCTTCCTGATTTTCTTTGACCCTCCTAAGACATATATTATGGCCAAAATTGAAGGCAGTGGAACATGAGATCTCTTTGCCTCACTCCATTCTGAACAGGAAACAAAAACATATAAATATACAGAATCTATTATGTGTTACACAGCACATTTCAGCCAGTCTAACTACTGTTTCACGGGAATGCCGGATTCCATGAGAATTAGAATATGCATTCCCTCAGCCGACAACTGGGATAGCACAGCGATTGACTATGGGCTGGACGGCCGAGGGGTCGCAGTTCGAGTCCCGGTGGGGACAAGAATTTTCACTTCTCCGTGTCGTCAAAACCGGTTCTGGGGCTCACACAGCTTCCTATCCGATGGGTACCGGGGGTAAAGCGGCCGGGCCGTGAAGCTTATCACTCACCTCCAACTACTAGCGCTGAGGTCAAGAAAACGTGGATCCATACATCCACTCCCCCATACGTCTTCAGGGCGTAGTGCGTAACCAGTTAAACACAGTGACAACTTTACGTTGCCTGAGCCACCCAGCTATGTGCGATCGCACTCTCAACATTTACTGCAGATTCTGTCACTGTAATGTGACCCCTCTGTTGCGAAGTTAGTCGCGTTAGAGACATCAGTCTCATTACGTTAAACATCCCCATTAATTAAATGTTTCTAATAAAACCGTAAATCTGCATGAGACGGACATTTTGTGTGATGTGTCCATCTCTTTTCTTACCTTCCCAAAAATCAATGACGTCCAATCCAGGCTTCAAGGAAAACAACGGTTATACTAATCTGACGGGATCCAAAATCAAAGTCGTCATACAAGTTTAGTGCAGAACTTCCCCATACCAAATTTCACAGAAATCTGTCAAAAGTTAAACTTCGTTATTCCTCTGTGCTCTACGTGAGAAGGAACTGCGTACTTTGTGTTACATAACCGTTTCTGAAGACACCTGAAGCAGGAGCGCTCAAGTTTCAAGGTCTCTGCAACTAATGACATTGTGAATAATGAATTTGTACAAGTGTTCCGCTATATAAGGTACCACCAGAACACTGTGTGCCGGGGCAATTTCCTATCCGATTAGTGAAACTAACGATCTTCGTCGCAGCTTTGTACTATACAGGCCAATTCTGACAGAAGATTTCGAACAGCTGTCCACATTCATCTGCTTCGATACAGGTACACGGCAGCGCACCTCTCACAATTAGCCGCCTGTCCGAGAAACGGGTCCTTCAGTTTGCAACATTGTGGATGGATGGATGGACGGACGGACGGATGGATGGGCTGACTGGTGGAGATACGAACTGATGGGTGGGTAGGCCGACGCATGTGTGTGGGGGGGGGGGGGGTTAACAGGTGGAAAGGCTGACGTAGAGACGGGTGTGGGAGGGTGAACAGACAAATGGGTGGGTGGATGCGTCGATGACCAGCAGGATAAAGAAGGAAGAATGCAAAAACTGAAGGCACTTCTTACCTTATATTCATATATTACATAGCAACAGCAAAAGTCTCAGTAGCAGTAGTAGTAGTAGTGGTAGTAGCAGTAAACGAAGATAGGTCTAACACACAACATGTAATACTGCAGTACTAGTAAACAGTTCACAGAATTCATATATCAGACGAAAAAAAAAAAGGATTAAGGAATATTATATGTAAAGTAATTCTTAGGTGTAACAGCCACTGCATCAAGATGATTCATTGATCATTTCCACACTGTTCCCGGTCTACGCTCAAAAACCTGACAGAGAAATCGGGTTTGCGCAAGCTCACAGCACCAGTTGATAGCTCAGGAACCATAAATAAAGGCCCAGGGGGTGCACAGTACATCTTAAAAGACATGTGCCCGTAGCGAACGTGAAAGCATAGCAGCCAACGAGTAGTAATAATAATTAACAATCAAGTTCCTTCCGTCAAATGTGACACTTTTTTAAGTTTTCCA
>NW_019772127.1:356487-374427 GCF_002891405.2 Cryptotermes secundus | reverse complement strand
AATAATAATAATAATAATAATAATAATAATAATAATAATGAGACTAAATCAAGAATGATTAAACAGCGGGGATGTAGGACAAGTGGCAAAAAAAATGACGAATGTATACGTTTCGGTCGAGAAGCCTCATGGAAAAACGTCTTGAAAACCTTGGTTAAGATGGAAAGATAACACGAAAATAGATCTAAGAGGAATGTTGTGTTGACTTGTTTATACTTGCTTACATCAGGGTCCTCCCGTGAACTTGAGAGCTAACCATCGGATCCATAAAGGCGGGATATTCTGTGGCCGACTGAATAACTACAAACGTTCTGAAGAAGGTTGTACTATGGGCACAGCTAACAATGATCATAACAACCGTGTTCCACCCACTTGTACGGAATAAACAGGAGTCAAATTTCGATAGCCGGGCAACGACTTCGGAATTATTTTAGAAAATGAGCTGAAAGAAAGCCTATTCGATTCTTCATGTCCGTCTGTCAGCATGAAACAGCTCGACTCACACGGGATGCATTTTCGTGACAGTTTATAGAGAAGAGTAGCACTAAAGTTTGTCGAAATAATTCAATTTTGGCTGCAATCGAACACACATAACGGAAAACGTACACGAAGACCAAAATGCGTTTTTGATGGTGTCTGTCTCCGGCTCACACTTCAGTGATGAGCGCATACTCGGGTTACCACAGGAGCGAAGGCCCGGCGATTCCAATCCTTACTTTCACAGCAGTTCACGATTTCAGCAAAAGATGACGCCACAAACTTATCTTATAACTTGCAACTGCCTGGGAAGAAATATCTTTGTTTTAAATTCATCTCTCATTCATGTGATTTTTACTTCTACGGTCTGAAGTGAAATATCTTTGGTTTTAAGTTCATTTTCTGCTACTTCATGACATCATACTGGTTTTAGCAGTGTTTAAATTCGAAATATAAAATAATACAATTTCTTCTGTGCTCAAGACGCACAAAATAAACTGGAGAACAAAAACTAAATAGGCAAAACATCAATACGAAGTATCTGAACGCGCCTCAAACATGAAGTTATGGGTATATTTCCTACCTTGTTTATTATCCTAATGCCTCCAAAATCATAAAAAGAGCTTCAGGGACGCAGAAAGGGTTGCTTAAAATAGGCAGTAACAGGAGATCTGCAACACTGTCATACAACCTCTGTGAACATTTTACTTCGTGGAGCAATTAGGCCTGTACGATCCGACAGCAACTATGTCGTAAAACTATTTAATAACCCTCCATTTACGGCTCGTTTACATTTTGCATTAGCACGCTCACACAGATGCTTCTCTAACGTTCCGCGACAATGATTGGTTGATTATGCCACAACTGTGATGAATGAACGCAACGCTGCCACATATCCAGAAATCTTTGTATTGGTGACAACACTGGAAACAGATTCGAAAACTCTTAATCATTAACCTTACTTGCTCAAATCAGAGCTGCCACCGTGAATCAGACAGAAGGGTGATGTAATTCTTGCATTTTACCGATGCTACTTCAAACGAAATAATCGTTACGCGAAACTCGACATCAATCGAGAACTGCGATGGTGGCAGAGATGAGGAAACAAAAGAAAGAGAGAGAGAGAGAAACTGGATACAGACAGAGGAGGCGACTATGTTGCAAAGAGAACGTCTGTGTGCTCAGTCTAAGTAACGTATTTCTTACGGCTGGAGCACGTCTCACACATTGTTTTGTATTACTGATTTGCCGAACTGCTAAGAGCTTTGCCTTCATCTCTGCTAACGTACGCATTTGTGGCCAGTAATTGAACACCCTACGTTTTCTAGTCCTTTTGTCGTTTAAAAATACATACATAAATAAACTGCTTTACTCTTACAGTATAGTGGTTAGAATGTGTACCACATGCTCTAATATACTCTGTATTCTGCCCAGAATGTGTTTGTCTGTTTCGTATGGTTTTCACAATAAACGTTTGTTTCACTGCATAACATCAGCCGGTTGAGCTTTGTAGTGGAGCCGTCATGAATGTCCTGCGAGGTAAGAAATGAATTTCTATATATTATTTAAATGCCGTCTTTAAATGGTTAATAAATTAAAATGCTGGATACCGCAAGGAGTATTAAGAAGCGACAAGAAGATTCGAAATCAGACCATGATAAGAGATCTGGAGGCATAAACGCTGTTCAAATTAAAGACGCGTGCTGTGGATATGTGTGCCATACGGAAACAATTAGATTCCTCTGAGAGGTCGTATAAGCAAACATTGCGCAGAGCCGATGAAACCTGAAAATCAAGTATCAAAAATATAGAACAGTACAGAAAGAGTGTACAAAGATACAAGAGTAACAATACAGAGAAGAATGATAAAATGTACAAGGTAAACAACCTGACGACAATGCACAAAATAAAGCACTAAAAGACAGGACACATTTAAGTGGACCACTTATGAACAGGACAGAGGAAAACGGAGGAGAAGGAACTGAACTCAACATAACAAAATCAGATAAAAGGAAAACCAGTCATACTTAGAAAAGAGAAATACAAACAAAAAGTAACAAAACTTTATACAAGATAACCATTTAACAATACTCAATAACGATTCTACATAAAACTACAAAAAAAACACATTAAAACATGTAATAATGTTACAACAAAAGAAAACACATGGAAATACACAAACATGAACCCCAGGGCACCAACAAAACATATCCATTAGGTCCACAACAAACTGGAAGACTGCGCCTGCGTACGAACTACCGAAATACTCAACAACAAAAATACGCAAATACCTACACTTACCAAATGCTTAAAACATTCAGTACTCTAGTCACCTAGTCACAGAGTTACAATTCATGGATATTAATGAATATATAAGAATGTGTTCACTCGGCATCCAGAATATGTACAATAATATACCAAAATAAGATGTCATCAACAAAATAACATATTAAAAAGTAACCCAGAAATTCTCGAAACTAACCAAAAAGGAATAATACTCTTACAGATATTAAAAACAGTGATTGAACAAAACTAATTCAAATTTGCCCAACAATGCTACAAACAAACTGAGGGATTATTAATGGGTGCTCCAATATCTGAAACATTAGCCGAAACATACTGTATATTCAACATATGGAACATAAACAAACACATCAAATTTTAATAAAATATCATATAATTTGATACTTCAGATAAGTCAATATTTTCGTAATTTACATAATTACAACCAAAAGAAAATAAATATAGACGAACCCTTAGCAGAATTCAATAAACAGTAAACCAATATAAAATTCACAATCGAAAAAGAACTTAAGTTTTCTGGATCACACAATACACCGCAAGAAAACAAGGCCATAATTCGCAATAGAAAACATACACAAACGGATATTATAATGCCGAAGCACTCCTGCCATCCATATGAAAGTAAAATACCAAGTATTAACTATCTAGTGAATAGAGTGCATAGATGACAAACAACAAAATAAAGGAAAAGGAACTACACATCATAAGAGAGACTAGATAACAATGAATATAATATAAATCTAGGCATGAGACACCCCATTCAACAAAAACAGTAATCCACAACATCAGAAAACCAAATGGGCCACTTTCACATAGAGTGGTAAAGAAAAAAGGAAAATTACAACATTCTTTAAAGAAAAACAAACTAAAATAGCATTCCAAATACGAAACACGACACAAAGCATAGTAAAAACCCACCCACAAATAGAAAAATACGATAAAAATGGCATTTAGAAAATGAAATGCAGGGATTGCCCATTACGATAGGTAGGACAAACGGGCGAACATTTACACCAGATATAAAGAACATATACAGGCAATTAGAAATAATAACGATAATTCAGGATATCCGAACCATACACTGAGCACAGGACATAAACTATATGGGAGTATATGAGAAACAATAAACATAATACAGAGAAAACACCTAAATGCGTTAGAAAATACCACATATAAAACCAACATAAACAGGCTACACAAGAATGACGCATAAATTGACACCTATAATCCAATATTTGAAACATTACCAGAATTAAACACTAAATAGCAGCACACACATTCTATATAAAACAGAACCAACCAAGCTTAGCAAACATTCGTAACACCTACACACAAAACAACAAGAGGAACTACCCATCACCATAGGGTAAGTACATATATATTGTCACGTGTTGGGTATGTCACGCGACAAATAACTTCACGCCGTATTGGATCTAGCGAATTTATTGAACACTCGCTGTCACACTCACACAATTCACAATTACAATTACTGCCATCGGCAGTATCACAATTACATCCGCTGTAGACACTCCGGCGAATGCTAGACTTCTGCCGCACTCGGCGACTTCACGATCAGCACTGTGTCACTCCTGATCACACACTCTCTGACCACATACTGCTCAGCCGGCTTTTTATACCGTTCCCTGTTGCCTGTGCCAAACAGAGGTGTCCCGTGTTAAGTCACAGTGGGAAGTGCTATTACGTCACCGCGGGTGGGGGCGGAGTTTTCATTGGCCTGTTACCGTACGGCAGGGCTCCGAAGCTGTTACGTCACCGCTGTCGGGGGAGGGGGTGTCGTGGATGGCGGAAAATCGTGACACTGCTCCCTCCTTAAGGCTGTTCGTCCCGAATAGCCTAACGATGCATCCCCGTTCCTTTTCTTCCAAGGACGTGCTTGCTGCGTCTCCTGTTGCTTCGGCTACTCCTCTTGCAGCGACTATTCTCCGGCCGTTACATCCTCCGCTCCCTTCTTAGGATTGTTCGTCTCGAGCAATTCCATGGTCCAGCGTTCGTCGATCCGTTGTTTCACATTCGTCCCTCACATTCATCCATCGCTCATGCACTCGCTGGGGAGGCCGGTGTTTCTACATTACCGGTTCCTCCTCTGCTTGCTCTGCTTCTTTTTCCGTTTTGGAGGAGGCCCACCCCTCAATAAGGTACATTTTCTTATTTTTCGTAACCCGCTGGAAGTACAGACTACTTGTTTCGCGATATTTCCCCTGAAAATCACACTGACGGTCTTCTTGCTCGTTTCTCCACTTTCCAGGTGTGATCGCTGTTCTGATCCACACCCTTCGATGTAGTTCATGGTTTCACCCTTCTTTCTCACGTACAGCGGCCGCTTGCCGCCTCGGTCCTTTGTTCCTCTTTTTCCTTCATGGTGCGTCCGGAAATTTTTCCTGAACAGCCCTACTCTCTGGGTTGCTCGCTCAGTCACGGCTATGGTGCAGTTTCTCCCAACGACGTTTTCCTTCTGCCGTGCCACTTTTGCACGGTGGCCCGTCCATCTGCGGGCGACGGCCAATCTCTTTTGGGATCCATACTTTTCCCGTGTTCTATCTTTCGGTTCCTGGCGGCAGCGCTCCGCGACCAGTTTTCGGTCCCTACGCCGTTTCCTCTTCGGTTCTCCGACCGCCATCACTGTGGCGTCTTCTACGGGGACCTCTCGTTGTTGGGCCACCTCAGGTTTCCTGTCCATTGAGGTCGGCTCTTCTTCTTCTAGATGCGCCTCCGCCGTTTCTCGGCAGACCACAGTCTGTATCTTTCCGGTTTGGTTTCGGCCATCACCTCCTTGTGGCTGGTGTCCATCATTTTCATCATCATTTCCATCCGTTCTCTTCGCTCGGCCTGTCTGTCAGCTTCCAATCTCGCCAGCAACTCCTTATGGCCGACCTCCGTCTTAGCTTGGTAGGCGTCTAATTTTGCCATTAAATCTTCTTTGTCTTGCTACCTATTGGCCTCCATCTCTTTCAGCATTTCGATTATTTGTTCCATTTTCGTATGGCAACACTGTAAACACACACTTCAGTCTTCAGTTCAAATTGTGGCAGTATTAATAGTCGATGCACTCGTAAATTCGATTATTCGTCGAGGCGTCTTCAAGTTCGTAAACCAATTCAGACACCAAATTGTCACGTGTTGGGTGCATAACGCGCGACAAATAATTTCACGCCGTATTAAATGTAGCGAATTTATTCCACTCGCTCCCACACTCACATAATTCACAATTACAATTACTGCCATCGGCAGTATCACAATTACATCCACCGCTCTCGGCAACTGCTAGACTTCTGCTGCACCGTGTCACTCCTGATACCACTCTCTGGTCACATACAGCTCAGCCGATTTCTATACCGTTCCCTGTTGCCTCGTGTTACCGGCGTTGTCCCGCTACGTCACAGTAGGACGTGCTGTTACGTCACCACGGGGGAGGGGGTGTCCTGCATAGCGCAAATACGTCACAATATATTCCATATACCATAAGAAACACCAATATATATCAGACACAAACTACCAATGCAAGATACTAATACAAGTTAGACATATGAGCGCATAGGTGTGGGCATATCGCAAAATTGAACTTACATAAGAAAGCACAGCAGTTTCATCAGTAATTTTAGAGACACCTGAAGATAACCAATGTTGGTCGAGACATGTAATATGCATAATAAGCCAGTGATGTAGAAGAGATTTTTAAGTTTGAAGTATCTAAAGTGTTTAAAAGCAAGTTGCATCTAACACTGCAAATAACTAACAATGAATAAAAAGGAGAACATATTACGTAAGGTAAGATGTTCAAGATAACGTGCTGAAAGGGGGATCACAGGCAGATGAGTGTTAGTACAGAGAAAGAGAGCGAAGGACACAGTGAAAATACAAAGCGAGGGTATGGAGAGGATTGGATTTTATGGGAGATCCGAGAACACAAAAAGAATTTGTTATAAGAGGACATAAACTGATGGAAACACAGCGGACGACGATGCTGATATTAGAGGATGAATTCTCCTAATTACAAATACGATTACATACTTACACTTCAATGGTTTAGAGCAAACAAGAAATACAAGCTACTCATTAGTGCGGCCTTGCTTACGTCAACATCACAAGTTTCCCTGCGACAACTGTCAGGCAGACCACTAAGTTAACACAACCAACAAACAGATAAATAAGTTCTTGGTTTCAGGGAGAACACCCAAGCTATGGTTCGGACGTGTCCATGTTGTGCCCTGTGCTGTTTCCAAATTTCGAAGAACAGCAAAACAGAAGAAATTCAAACCTGCTGCTTCCGAATTCAAAATGGGCTCCAAAGTATCCCCCTGCAACATTCGCTTTCGTCTTTAAAAACAAAAAAAAAAAAAAAAAGAGAGAGAGAGAGAGAGAGACGTTTCTGCTACGGTTCATATGCCAACACGAGAGACCGGAATGCCTAAGGACACTTTTCATCCACCGATCAAAGGAGTTCTTGTTCAACAAAAGTGTTCTTCGTACTCCTAGATATAAAATGTACTGAGCGGAAGACACCTGTGTTATGACTAGAATCACGCAAGTTCATGCAAGCCTACACAACAGTTACTGAGCAGCAAAGTCACACATTTTCAATTTCCCTTCCTCCCTCTCCTTCTCGTCGTTCTACTGCCATTCGTTAAATACAACGTATTTTTTATTGCTAGTGGGTTGGGACTAAGTCCCTTGTACTGCGGCCACTTCTGGCCTACTGTATCAGCCCAGATGATAGGTGAGGGTGATTGTGGAGCAATTGGTGGAATGAAGATTGGCAGGTGAAACCGAAGTACTCGGAGGAAACCTCCCCCAGCGCCACTTTGTCTACCACAAATCCCACTTGACCAGACCCGGGATCGAACCCGGGCCGCCGCGGTGGGAAGCCAACGACTAACCGCTTGAGCTATGGCGCGGCCTTAAATACAATGTAAGTCCCATATCAGTTACTCTCGTTTCGTGAATTACGCCTTTAATTAGCTCTGTTTAGATAACCTAGAAAACGGATTAAGTTACATATTTCACAATTGGTACTTCTCACCTGTTGTTGCTAGGATGAATCAAATGGCATGAAACACGTGTGGAGGTTGTGAGGATTAGGCCTCACTCACTCACTCGCTCACTCATGGAGCTCAGCCCTTCTTGAGAATCTGTCAACTGCGCAGTTACGCAAGAACTTCCCAGAATGTTATGGAACCCGAAGGTTCATTACCGTGTCCACAAGAACCCTCCAGCGGTCCCTATCCTGAGTCAGATCAATCCAATCCATACCATTCCATCCTATCTCTCTGAGATCCATCTTAATATTGTCCGCCCACCTACGCCTTGGTCTTCCCAGTTGTCTCCTCCTTTGCGGATTTTCCACCAATATCTTATATGCATTTCTCCTCTCTCCCATTCGTGTTATATGTTCTGCCCATCTCATCCTCCTTGACTTGACCATTCTAATTCATTCCCTTCTTGAGAATCTGTCAACTGCGCAGTTACGCAAGAACTTCCCAGAATTTTATGGAACCCGAAGGTTCATTACCGTGTCCAAAAGAACCCTCCAGCGGTCCCTATCCTGAGCAAGATCAATCCAATCCATACCATTCCACCCTATCTCTCTCAGATCCATTTTAATATTGTCCGCCCATCTACGCCTTGGTCTTCCCAGTTGTCTCCTCCTTTGCGGATTTTCCACCAATATCTTATATGCATTTCTCCTCTCTCCCATTCGTGTTATATGTTCTGCCCATCTCATTCTCCTTGACTTGACCATTCTAATTCATTCCAACAGGGATAAACAGAATTTCTCGAGTTATTCATACCAAACGTTATCGGCCGTCA
Organism: Cryptotermes secundus; assembly: GCF_002891405.2. Lineage (NCBI taxonomy): Eukaryota > Metazoa > Arthropoda > Insecta > Blattodea > Kalotermitidae > Cryptotermes > Cryptotermes secundus. The sequence continues at coordinate 365,820 of NW_019772127.1, read as the reverse complement.
GGCGAAATTAGTATGAGCCTCGCAGCAAACTGCACACCGGCCGCCATGCAGCTCTGTATATCAATGCATTACAGGTGGCATGGTGACCCTGCAACTAGCTATGGTTCTGGGACAGACAACTGCTTGCCCTCGGATGCAAAACTGAGGCCTGCAGTAACGATTATTAGAAAGTTACATCTGTATGAAAAATTAAGTGCTTACAAGCTGATCGTAATGGCAGACCATTGACGTCATACACGTAAAACAGAGAATATAATCTTACCATTAATTCAGCCATGACTGAGCACTGATTTGTATTTCAGTGTGTCTTAAAACAGGTCCCAACTGTATTCTCTCGTTGTTACGTGATTACACTACGTCTACATATTTGTATCCGCAATAAACGAACATCAAAACCAATGAAGTGTGCAATGTAACAAAGAAAGCACTTCGAAAATATACGTACGTCACTGATATAAATCTCTCCTATCCACACATATGGTACCTTCCGCCCCTCTTCCCGACATGTTTATTGACACAATGGACAAACTGGTTTATCATTCGCTGCAGTGACCAAACGCGCCCCTGACGATCCCTCTCGCCGTAGCTGCGAAGCGACATCATACATAGCGCAGACAGACCGCCAGACAAAGACACGCTGTTTCAACAGCACTGCATAGATCTGACTTCCAAACAAACTCAAAGGCTAACGTACACAAACCGAATTCCGTTACACGTGGTGCAAGGAACCTTGAATTACAAGAACCTTTCTTCTGTGGGACATAATCCAAGTTTTCAATTGCAGCAATACCGTGAGACCAGCGTTAATATAAGATGATGAGACTAAATTATAAAATAACTTTCATTTCATGCATCCTGTTGTGTTATAATACGAGTATATAACTTCTTTATTAAGAACGTCACAAAACAACTATATCAAGGTCTAATTTGTCTATGGGAACGAAACAAAATCACAAAAAAACCAACGACTGACTCGATGATGTAAAACATCAATCGAAAAATTGTATTGTTTTATACTATAACTTTTGTTTTATATAATCTAATTTATTGTATTTTTACGTCAAGTATTTAAATATAATTAATATTACTGTATCCAATTTTATTAATACTGCAGTTCAGTGATGTATATATGTTAGCCATGTATTTGCCTGATGATGGCTATTAATAGCCGAAACATGTAGCCGAGCCAAAACCAGGCACTGGCCTTAATATAGTTGTGTTGTGACGGTTGTAATAAAGAAGTTATATAGAATATCTGTTAACACCGTGCAGGGTGAGTCAATCTGTAGACATTTACTGGCTTTACGTGTTTCGGGCAGCTGACCATCTTCAGAAGGCATAAGATGAACATGCTCTGGGACTACTACTATAAAGTTCGTAATACATACTTTGAAGTTTTTCTAAAAAAGTTCTTTTCAATTACTTGGATTAAAATCTTATTAATGTATAATGTTTGGAATCTTGAATCGATATAGTTTGTGGCCTTGTGACTCTACCGTTAAAACCGGAAAGCTGGGATATTAATTGGAGTCCTCGCAACGATGCCCCCCCCCCAGCTTGTTATGGTCCTGTGTCACTGTGATGCCTAGTTGCTTCCTTTTTGCTATGTTTTCATGCACTTACACCTCCTGAAGGTGGTCAGGTGACTGAAATATGCAATTTTTGTGTTGCTAGTGGGGTGGGCCACTGCGGGTGTACTGCGGCCACTTCTGGCTTATTGTACCAGCCCCAGATGATACGTGAGGGTGATTGTAGAGCAATTGGTGGAATGGAGATTGGCAGGAGAAACCGAAGTAATCGGAGAAAAGCTGCCCCAGCGCCACTTTGTCCACCACAAATTCCACTTGACAAGACCCGGGATCGAACCCGGGCCGCCGCGGTGGGAAGCCAGCGACTAACCGCTTGAGCTGTGGCGCGGTCTGACCGAAACATGTAAAGGCAATAAATATCTACAAACGGAATCACATTGGTCGGTGTTAACAATTTCATATATAATTTAGCTTACTAGTGTGACGGATAAGAATTAATAAAGTTCAGCTTAGACATTCGGTCCCCATAGCTCTGGGATCGTGGGTTCGAACCCCTCTCAAGCCATGGATGCTTGCCTACGTCTATTCTGTGTTTGTATTGCTCTGAGTAGGGTTGCGGCCTTGTGACTGGCTGATCCCCGTCCAAGGTGTCTTACAGACTGTCTAAGATTAATCAACCGAATTGAGTGAGAGCAACAGGAACACAGATATATCAGAACATGTGAATGGCGTGAATATGCCATATATCCACACCCTACGTGCACATCATTCGGGCTGACCGAGACTGCTGCCCCTGAATCGGAACGCACCTGATTCAAATCTCAGACGGGCTACCGGCTACTAATGTCTACTTAGGCCGCGCCATAGCTCAAGCGGTTAGTCGCTGGCTTCCCACCGCGGCGACCCGGGTTCGATCCCGGGTCTGGTCAAGTGGGATTTGTGGTGGACAAAGTGGAGCTGGGGCAGGTTCTCTCCGAGTACTTCGGTTTCCCCTGCCAATCTTCATTCCACCAATTGTTCCACAATCACCCTCACCTATCATCTGGGGCTGGTACAATAGGCCAGAAGTGGCCGCAGTACAAGGGACTTAGTCCCACCCAACTAGCAATAAAAAAAAGGTCTACTATCCTCACTATGGTATTTTCGCAGTTTTATTTAGTATCTCTACGCGAATGCCGGGGTTGTACATTGAAGTGCGTCACTCTTTTATTCATTCAACGTGTATGATTATCTTCAGCTCAATCGACACCATATAATTTCGTTATTAAGTATTATTCTCATTTTATTATTATTGCTAGTGGGGTGGGACTAAGCCCCTTGTACTACGGCTACGTCTGGCCTATTGTACCAACCCCAGATGATAGGTGAGAGTGATTGTAGATAAATTGGTGGAATGAAGATTGGCAGGTTTCCCCTGCCAATCTTCATTCCACCAAACATACGTACCAAGTCGATCAGCACAGCTTCATATGATCAGACTGATGTTTATACATGCTGACCACTCACCTCAAACTAGAGCCGAGGTCAAGAAAACGTGGGTCCACTCCCCCATTCGTCTTCATGGCGTACTGTATAATTAAGCACGGGGAAAACTCTACCTAACTCCAGTATAACTGTGAGAATACAGTCGTGACGTCATCTTGTCACGTGCTCAATATGGCTCCGCTAACCGATGTCACCAAACTGTCCTCATTATGGGACCCATGTTAATAAGTAGTTCCGCACGCACGTGAAACTGACAGCGTACTCGTACAATGTACACCTTCATTACCATATTTCCCCGAAATCCGTCTACTAGTTTCAAACAGCGAGGCAGACAAACATGTTGTGCAGTGGCAGGTTCTGCATTCTACTCAGCGGGCTTCGTCATGCTTGTCCGTCCGATGGTAAGCATGCATGCCTGCCTGCCCGTACTCTCGTGCTGCGTTTGAGCCCCAAGGTCGAAACAATGCATCGGCAGATATGCGACTTTTGTCTTTTGCTTGTTTTGCAGGTTCGCATCAATTGTTTCCCGGAATGCGTACTAAGGGGGGGGGGGACCCTGCCTGCAACAATTCTGGGACCGCTGAACGATGCCTGAAATCTGATACTGGGGAGTTTCATCACTGAAACTGGTTGACACATGCCAAACTTCGTTACAATCAGACAACAGAGAGGGTTCTATACGCGTCTGGGAACATCTCGGGCGTAACCGACGACAAACCGGCTAAATATTTATCGGAGAGAAAAAATGTTTTGAACAGAAGTTTCATCGAAAAATTAAACGTACAGTTTACGTCTCAGATGGGATTACTTACACAAAAAGACTCGAAGAAGCCAGTGTTAAGCTACCCGTGCCGTTCTTAATTTGTTTAATATAATACTTTGATTCGAAACTATTTACCATTAAAACTGTTCATCTGAAAAAGAAACACCGTAGTTAACTCTTTAACGTTATACATTTTTCCTTTTCAATTTTTCGCATCGAACCACACCCATAAAAAATAATAAAATTGGTAGCAACTTTTAAGAGAATGGACTACAACAAACTGCAGAAACGTGCTTTGCAATAGAAATCAAAACATCCGAAACATTAGAAATATGGAGACTGAAGCATGGGCTGTGGTGGACGAACGAGAAATGACAAAACCCGAGTCATCCAGTCATGAAGATTTTAATGTTAATACATGTTAGTTGATCAAGAGATTCAGCACTCTTTATGTAGTGCATTACAATGCTTAAAGAGGTCGGCAGGCACAGAAACTAACGCTCCTGACTCGAATTCGGAAGGACCCTGATTCATATCTTGGTTCGGCTATCCTTATGAAGGTGTTTTGTGGTCTTCATCGGTCCCGGCACGCGAATGTTGCAAGAGTCACTCAAATTCCGCTGAGCGCTTCGCTCCTCGTTTCTTCAACTCATTAGTCACTAGCAAACGTGCAATTCGATGTAATACAATCTGACGTACGTAAAGCGTCGTTAAATAAACAAATATATCGATACATCCTGTCCTGAATAAACACACTATGGATCACACCTTCACTGTCATCCAATTTCCGTTTCATATCCCAAGTGTTTCCTTAATGTTGAGTTTTCTGACTAAAAACTAACTCCATGGAAATGAAACCTTCTTGAGAAGCTGCCAGTTGTGCAGCTACTCAAGAATTTCCCAATATTTCATACAACCTGAAGGTTCATTACAATCCTCCAGGGGGCCAAATCAATCCAGTCCATACCACCCCATCCTCTCTAACATCCATTTTAATATTATCCACCCACTCACGTCTTGGTCTTCCTAGTGGTCTCTTTCCTTCTGGCATTCCTCTTCGCTCCATTAGTGCTACATGCATTGCCCATCGCACCCTCTCTTGACTTCATCATTCTAATTATACTTAAAGAAGAGCACAAGTTAAGAAGCTCTTCATTGTGCAGTTTTCTCCAACCTCACGTCACTTCATTTCTCTTCGGCCCAAATATTCTCCTCAGCACCCTGTCCTCAAACATCCTTCTGTCTATGTTCCCCCGTATAGTAAGAGACCAAGTTTCACACCCATACAGAACCAGAGGCAAAATTATAGTATCCTATATTTTATATATTTTTGTACATTTTTATATTATCAATTTACCACATCCCACATGAAAGGTACACATTCCGCTAATGTAATTATACACGTATCCGAGCAATAATATTAGAAGAAGAGACTAAATTATAAATTTCCTCAGTATAAAATTTAAATGACAAATACGTAAAGGTGTAATAACTGAAACCATACTTTGCGACTGATATTTCAAGATCACTCAAATCATTCCGTTGACGCTATATAACCAGTACAGCTCAAAGGTGTAGTTAAAATGACACGTTGGCACTGAACGAAGTGGCAAGCATACTAATGGGCAGAAGGTTACCAAGATAGATGACTAAAATACGTATTTAATTTCACTGGGGCTGATTAAAAACAGAGATTTCTCTTTTTACTTGTGTTTTCGATTTCTGTTTTCCTATTCGCAGTTTTGGTTCCTGCTGTTTTCTGTTTATGAGTTACTAACAACCACTGTTCACTTGTATATCCAGCGTGTCACTCTGTGTTCAGAAAGCACTGCAGCCCCCTGACGGTACGTGCTACATGAATATTCGTTACGGAAGGACATACCAGTAATAAACAGGGATTATGAAGCCACAGAATAATTTTAAGGCCGCCTTTTCTACAGCATTACTTTCAGTTTCTTCCATGGGCTATGCCTCTTTTTGAACATACTGTATTCCCACGTACAGTCCATCATCTCTGCTTCCGACTCGTGGATCATGGCTGCCTCTCAACGAAGACATGGTTGGCCCAGGACGGAAATTAGTGAAGGCCAAGACGAGAGAGAATGCAGCCATGACGCAAAATCCCCACCCCTCCCACCCACGTACAGTTCTGACGCCCAATCGCGTGATTGAGCAAATCTACTGGCGGCCGCACACAGCAATGCATGAGCTTCGCAGCTTGCAAAGATCACAACGCAGAGAGAGTTAACCTAGGACTCGAGCAGAACAATGGAGGATAAGCGCAGTGCTGAAACCACGTACTTCCAACCCAAGCAGCAACATGTAAATCGCTCAAGTTCAAAAAGAGCCCAAGCGTAACATCACGTGTTTCTGCTACTGATATTAACTACAGTGGGCAGTGGGAACTAGGGCTATCGCTTTACCTTAACGTTAAACATCGCGGCATCTCGCCCACAGAATTCATTTCTGGAGCCGTTTCCTTCTCAGAATAAGCAGCCACAGTTTCCGTAAGCATCATTAACGTTGAGATGATTATGCGCCATGTTCCTTGGTCTCGTTGTCGTTTACAGTTGCCACTGGCCCTCGCCAGCAAAGTCATTCTTCGTTGACTCGTGACCACTAACAATTCTCAAGAGATCCGATTATCCGGCATGTTTATTGGAGGTAATAAACGACTTCTATACAATTTACACCAGGCGTAGCCAAACTGTGAGTCGTGAGCCGCATGTGGCTTTTTTAAGCAATGGTGATATTAGCATAAACAGTTATTAAACCAACCCTTCTTTACAAGCGCATTAAACACAAAGAAAGTCCGCTGCTTGGGAGGCACGTACCTAAACACCTACACCATCCAATGAACACCTATCATATGCAGCAGCTTAAAGGAGAGGCATGGCCTTAGCGCTGACCACAGTAGCCGCAGGGTCTGAAGTCTTCGCCCGCTCAGAAAATGGGATCGACTGTTCGAGTCCCACTCGAGGCATTGAGGCCTGCGTTTATTCAGCATTTCTATTGTCCTGTGTAGGTAGCGGCCTTGCGATGGGCTGATCCCCCGTCTAAGGAGGCGTACCGAGTGTCAGTAAGACCAAGGAACTGGAGTAATTGAAGCGGCGTTTCATGGATACCCTATATGCTCCAAAAGGGAGCAACAGAAATTAATTACAATAACAATAATAAATAAGCTCTCATGGATGGCTCCAAGCTTCATACCGTGACGGCCGGGTTTCAACTCCAAGTTAGTCCACGTGGAAACTCTGGGAGACTGGGGCAAGTTTTCTCTAAGTACTTCACATCCCCTCGCCAATCCTCATTCCACCTTACACTCCACTTACATCATCAGTCATATGACGCTCGCAGAATAAGCCATTTACGACCCACATAACTACGGACTCACCTCTCATCTTAAAACGAGAATAATAAAGGGCTGCAAAGATACTGCACACTCTGTCTCTCACCTATGCTTGACGTAACACAGCCTGCTACTATCCTAAAATAAACACTATTCTGGTCGCCTCAAATGAATGGTTTAATTCGGAATTACCAGTACCACAAATTGGAGAAATTTAATTAAAATCGTCACAGCCATCTTTTGCGAAAAATATTATTTTGTAACTGGAGTCCGGTTATTTTTATGACGATCTGGCCTACGAAATATCAATTCGATTCACCATCTCTATAAATAATTAACGTTTAATCAAAATCAGTGGAACCGTTTTAGAGAAAATTTATATTTCCCATTTGGGACGCTACAGTGTGTACCGCTATTTTATTTTGCAAAGAATTTGGGTTTCATTTAGGGAGACGATCTCCACAAATTTACTGAAATTTAATCAAAAACGTTGGAGACGTCTTCAAGAGAATTGCACTTTTGTATTTAGCCGAGGCTCTAAATGTTCCTCTGGAGACAAAACAATCTGGAGGTAAACTACTCCCCCAATCGGATCTCCGGGGGGGAGGGGGGAGTGTTTCTAGAGGAAATGTCATGCAGGCGTTACAACAAGAAAAAGTGCGAAGATCAGAAGGAACATCATGGCTACAAGATTGGAACATGGAATGTAAGGACCTTGAATCAAGCAGGAAAATTGGAGAATTTGAAAAAGGAAATGCAGAAGAATGAAGTGTCTGTTCTAGGTGTCAGCGAAGTGCGGTGGAAAGGACAAGGTGAAATAAGAAGTGGTGATTATACAGTGTATTATTCCGGAGGTGAACGGGCTGAAAGAGGTGTGGCAATAGTGGTGCATAAAAGTGTAGTGAGGAGTGTTGTTAAGAAGACTGTTTGTAATGACAGAATTATTGCTCTGAAGTTAAAGGCGGAACCGGTAGATATACTGATTATACAAGTGTACATGCCAACATCAGAGTATGAAGATGATGAAGTGGAAAAAGTGTATGACACAATTGAAGAAATTCTTCAGGAAGATGGAAGAGGTGACACAAACAGCATCATATTGGGAGACTGGAATAGCATTGTTGGAGATGAACCATATCAGAATATTGTTGGATCACATGGACTAGGAAGACGGAATCACAGAGGTCAAATGCTTATTGACTTTTGTGAACGAAATGGATTGATTGTTACCAACACTTGGTTCAAGAAGCCAAAGAGAAGAATTTACACATGGAAGGCACCTGGGGATTGGAGGAGGCATCAGCTGGACTACATCCTTGTGAAACATCGATTCAGAAGCAGTGTGAAGGATGTGAAGACGCTGCCTGGGGCAGATATTGACTCTGACCACAACTTACTGGTTTCCAAGTTCCGAACCAGGTTGAAAAAAATTATAAGATTTCAAAAGCGCAGACCTAGATTGGATTTGGGGAAGTATGCTCAAAGACAAAGCGTGTAGGAGACCCTAGAAGAGAAACTCGGTGCAATTGAAGGTGAAAGCGGAAATGCTGAAGCGCAGTGGAACGATATAAAAGAATGCATGTTAGATACTATCAGTGATTTGGTAGGTAAAGTTGAGAAGATAGCAAGAAAACCATGGGTTACACAGGAGATGATGAGTAAAATGGAGGAGCGAAGGAAATGGAAGAATGTCAACAATGAAGAAGGCAGGAGGAAATACAGGAGACTGAGGAATGAATTGAAAAGAGCCACGGACAGGGCCAAAAAGGAATATCTTGAGAAGATATGTAATGAGATTATAGAATTTCAAAGGACTACTTAAGTTACTGGGAGAACGTGCTTTGAAAACACTGACAAAACTAATAAACACCATATATGAAAGTGGAGAGTGGCCCAAGGACTTTACAGAAGTTACAATGATTGCCTTAAAGAAAAAGACAAAAACTACAAAATGCAGCGACCATCGCACAATAAGCCTTATTGCACATATAGCAAAGATAATAGCAAAGATACTTAAAAGAAGAATTGAAAGGAAAATATAGGATATACTTGGAGAGGATCAGTTTGGATTTAGAAGAGCAAAATGAACCAGGGATGCAATTGGGATGATGAGAATTATAGCAGAACGAACTTTGGAGATAGAAGAAGAACTGTGTGCTCGCTTTATAGACTGGCAGAAGTCATTTGACCGTGTAAATTGGACCAAA
>NW_019772127.1:356113-356426 GCF_002891405.2 Cryptotermes secundus | reverse complement strand
GTAAATTGTACATGGATCAGAAAGTTAGAGTGCGACTGGACAGAGGGAAGACAAGAAGTGTGAAGATTGGAAGAGGAGTTCGACAAGGATGCTGTTTATCACCAATTTTGTTCAACTTGTACAGCGAATGCCTTACCAAAGAAGTTCTGGATGGGGTTGGAGATATCAAATTAGGAGGGCAAATTATTCAAACTGTGAAATATGCAGATGACCTTGTGTTAATGGCTAAGGAAGAAACTGTGCTACAGGGCATGATTGATAGACTAATCGAAATTGGAAGGTGCTATGGCATGGAAATGAATGTGGAGAAAAC
>NW_019772127.1:345329-355809 GCF_002891405.2 Cryptotermes secundus | reverse complement strand
GGAAGGCTAATTGGATTGGTCATATCTTACGCGGTATGTGCCTTCTAAAAAGTTATAGAAAGAAAGATAGAGGGGCGGATAGAAGTGATCAGAAGACGTAGGAAGATGCTGGATGACCTTGGGGACAGAAGAGGATATTTTCATTTGAAGGAGAAAGCTCTAGATCGCATCAAGTGGAGGAACTGTTTTGGAAGAGACTGTGGACCTGTCATCTTGACAGATTACTGATGAATGAATTTTACAGCTAGGAAGTTCACTTCGATCGGCATCGACCTACGATCGATAAACTCTTAAATATCGAATATGAATAAAATCAATACAACCGCTCGGAAGCTAGCGAAGTGCACATACATACAGACAGCGCTTCAAATCTCAGTTTTTGTATTCACGCGTGCTGAAAGCGAGAAATTCGTCGAAATCTCGAGATCACAAAAAGAAACAAAGAGTCTGATGCTCGGACATATGAGCATCTCCCACAGCAGTGGGTCTCAGTCGGTTTCAGTTCTATCACTGATGCGTATAATCCTGAGCTGGTTATCACATGGACGTGAGCGGCCAACGTGGTGACGAAAATTATGAATGCCAGCTCTTACCGAGTCGCTCTACTCGCTGAGTTAGCCCCATCCATGTTGCTTTCGAATATTTATCACTAGGAACGGAGAAACTTAAGCATCGAGTGGGCTGGGACAGCGGTAACGCTACTGACCAGCTACACAGTCCTCGGTCCCACCAGGTAAATACCCGAAAGGTCACGACCCATTCCTCCTAAATCCTCTCCAATTTATCATCTATCGTGCTACCATTTGGGTTACTGGCATGTCCGCAGAATAACATGAAGCAAACAGCAGAATTACCGCATTAAACGTGACTACTTTTCTGTTTTTCGTTTCATTTCAAACGACGACATTTAACTCAGGATTTTGCCATCAGAGCGTATTTATGAATGTGGAGCTTCATAACCTGTACTCTTCGCCAAGTATAATTAGAAGGATCGAGACAAGGAAGATGAGTTGGGAGGGGCATGTGGCACGATTGGGGGGAGAAGAGGAATGCATGTAGGATATTGGTGGGAAAACCAGAAACAAAGAGACATCTAGGAATGCCATTATGTAGGTGGGTGGACAATATTAAAATGGATCCTAGCGAGATGGTATGGGATGGGATGGACTGGATCGATCTGGCTCAGGATAGGGACCAGCGGAGGGCTCTTGTGAACCTCTGGGTTCTATAAAATGCTGCGAAGTTCTTGAGTAGCTGCACAATTGGCGGCTCCTGAAGAAAGGCTCGGCTCCAGTCTGTTTATGTGTTTCGTATGATTCTGAGCATAACAGCGATACGTCCCTACACGGCATTTCCGCAAAGCTCTTTGCAGTACAACGCTAGTTTTCTATGAGGTGGTAACTGAATTTTAAGTATTAACTGTATGAAATTAGGTCTTCAGAGGCTTATGACTGGCGGAGTGGTAAGAAAGTGGGGACAGTATTTTATGGGTACAAGCGGCAAAGTTCGGAAACGGGTATGATGTACCGAGTCACACATTCAAATGCTGTAGGTCCTTGGAAGACGGATATATCTGAAAAGTCAAATTACATCAACAGCATAAATTTTAATTGCGAATATTAAGTGTGAAGATTACGTCGTCTCTGATTTTAATACGACACGGAAGTGTTAACAAGTATATTGTAAATAAACATGTTTACACGTGCTAATAGCACTAATCAGATTCGCAGACTATTATTTGCACTCTACAATGTGAGGCAGACGACACAGGTCCTTGATGTTTCACCTCTCTTAACAGAGAGGGCCCTCCCAAGCACTTCCAGTCTTTAAAAATTTGGCGAACTTCAGGGATCTTGTAATGACAGAAACAAATCAAATTATACTCGTGATACAGTTAGGAATTGATTAAATTCAGAAAATTTTTGCTATTATACGATTAGAATTATTTTTATTATCTCTATCTAAAGACAGGGGGAGCCTGGATAGTGCAGTCGGCATAGAGACTGGCTACAGGCAGCGCGAATAAGGGGGGGGGGGGTTGGGGGGTCAAGAATTTTCTCTTCTCCATGTCGTCCAGACCGGCTCTGGGGCCCACCCAGACTCCTATACACTGGACACAGAGGGCTTTTTCCCCGGGGATAATCCGGCCGAGGCGTGAAGCTGACCACTCACCTCCAGCTAATACCGAGATCAAGAAAACGTGGACCTATACTTCCACTCCCCCATACGTCTTCATGGCGTAGTGCTTGAATTCTGAAGCACAGGGACAAGTCAAAATACATAGACCTAGTAATACACCTGTTTCCTTACGTGGTAGTTCAACCGTTTCTCGTTTTTAAGTCAAAACCAAAGGTTAAGAATATTTAAGAACAATATGTTAAAAAATACATTTAGACTTAGGAGAAAGTAACACAGACAGGGAAATAAACATAAATTGCATAACCTGCTCATTTCAGTCAGTACTATAGAAAGCAAGGGGCACGCCGCAGCGCAGGTGGTTGAGGTAGTATGCTACAAGTCGGAAGGTTGCGGGATCGAATCCAGATGAGGTCATTTGATTTCCTTTTTTAATTTACGTAATCCTTTTAGCCGCACTAAGGCCCTTGGGTCGACTCAACCTCTAAGAAAAATGAGTACCAGGAATCTTCTTGGGGGTTAAAGGGCGGCCGGCGAGTAAGGCTGACAACCTTACAGCCATCTGTGAGCCGATTGTCTAGATAGTGTGGGACCCTCAGCGTCTCACAAACCTATGGGCCTCCATGGCCTATTATAGGGATAGCTTTACCTTACCTACCTTTGCTTTACGTCAGAAAGGTAGCACAATATTGCTTAGCAATGTGTGTACGCATGCAGCGCCACAGAAATTATTTCAACGGCTCCGGTGTGGCTAACATAGAAATTAATTACACCTCCGTTCAATTTTACCCTTCTGTCTCACGCATATTTCAGTACCCCGGTATCTGAGCATATAAATAGTATGTACAAGTAACGCAAAAGGAAAGTAAAACATACAATAAAAGGTCAAAGTGAACTGTGAGAGAAACAGAGGAATATGATGAAGAAAGCAGTCTTCTGGGATGTGGCACAGTGTAGATGTGGTGTTAACAGACGTTTCGGAGGAACGTATCGCCTCCATCTTCAGAGTAGAAGGAAAAATAAGAAATCCGCAAGCGAAGAGACCGTGAGAACCGGTACAAGCAGACTGGTCCTTGCATCTTCTCTGCTTCTTTTTTCTAGACGCCATGGAAGTCACGGGCTACTCCGATACAATACCGCTAACCAGACAAATTTACAGGCTCATAACGTAAACAAATTAGTAACAAAGCTTATGTATTGATTTCTAAGTAACATGTATGTATACGTACAAGCACTTGCGCGTCCGAAAACAACTTCTGATTCGCTGCAAAAATCGTGTTTGTTCATTTCCTCCAAAAGCGCTAATTAATCAATCTAGCTGCAGTCAGAAGTAATGGCCAGCTAAACAAACGTCCTGATGTAGGCCATCCGATAATTATCAGTTCCCGTGCGGCATATTCAGAAGTATCCATCACGGAGAGTAGCGGTTCTGGGGTTAATATTCCAAGCGATAACAATCGACGTAGGTCTGCTAACATAAATATTCAAGTCTCAGTACCTGTACGCCTGTGTAGCCTGTGTTCATTCAAAAAGTAACGCTTACTAGCCTTGCAATGCTTCAATCCATATTGTGAAGTTATCAGTAACTATAAATTCATATCTTTCGGCTATAACCTCAAAGTTTTGAGCACTAGCCACGTCTCGGACACGTAAACAATATTTCACATATAACTCGCAGTATATGTTGGATTCTACATACTCGCGGTTGTGACTATGAAGAATATTATTTACTGGGAGGTGACGCCGTGTAGTCCGGTAGATCACCGACATTTCCGAACATACTGCCTCCACCTTCAGGCTTGAAGAATAAGTCAAGCAAGTACCCAGCACGAAGCAGGTGGAGAGCAAAGAGTCAAAATCTGCTTCCTGTTGGCTACTTGCTTGGCATACGCTCGGACTATTGGCATCATGTTCCTACGGGACACTACATCCCAGGGGATACAACTCTTCAGTTTCTAGTACGGTTACTATACACCTACACACAAAATCTCACAGTGGCCGCGCGGTCTAAGGCATGAACTGTCTGCGTTCGCTCGAACGCTGGGATCGTGGGTTCGAATCCCACTCCAGGAATGGATGTCTGTGTGCGTTTATTCTGTATTTGTGTTGTTCTGTGTGTAGGCAGTGGCCTTGCGACGAGCTGATCCCCCGTCCAAGGAATCCTACCGACTGTGTATAGGATTAAGAAACCGAAAAGCCTGCCAACGTCCAACAAAAGGAAGATAGATAGATAGATAGATAGATAGATAGATAGATAGATAGATCCCCTACGGTTCACTGATCAGTTCCATGAAACTGGACATTACACTCGGTGTTAAGGCAGGAAATTAAAAGTTACAAAGAACCACAGGTCTCTATAGGTGTATGCTATTCATATCAAATAACATAAAAAAGCAGTTCACTGCTTCCAAACATGGCTGGGTCACAGACACGAGGACGTGATAATATAGTAGGCCCCTCTTTCAAGATATGGAAAGTAGGCAAGAGACGACTTTCTTCGCAAGATACCTACTCACGATGCTACATAAACGGCCCCACTCGTGTGGCTGATATATGCATACGGTATTCGTATTTTCACCTAAAAACGTCAAAACGTCTTCCTCAAAACGTGATATATCTTAAAAAGAATCTTTCCCGGAAAAAGTCCCAACTTCAAACTTTCTCAACCCAAATCATCATTAGCAGAACGCAGCAACCGAATCCATGGCCCACACAGCTAAAATTGCATGTATAATATCAGAAAAACAAGGCTGATGCAATTCCTCAAGTTACGAAGTGGTCTCAAGATATTCCTGGAAGAGGAGACTCAATGTCGCTGTGTTTACTAGTGCGTGACGTACTTGTGTATTCACGGCAATCCCAATCAATGAGCCAGATCAATAAGTATCTGCTTACCGAGGCCAACGGTAAAGAGGAAGTTGAAATTACTTCTGGAATAATGTCAATTACCTCGGCATTTATACCAACAACTTGAAGGAAGAAAGACTTTTTAATACTTATTGTTTTATGTTCACATAATTATATCTTGTACTTTACTTCCTGGAATTTCAGAACGAACATTCTAGTAACTAATTGAAAGAATTAACCCCCAAATCTCGAAATATAGAATATTGGTAACATTGGTTTCGGAGTTGTGATTTGGGCCATAAATGTATGGGGTATACAATTGCAATATTTTTACTTATAACTATGTAACTGTGTTAAACGGGGACAAGACTTAACCGTAAAAATAATATTTTCCACTGTTACAAGTATTATACCAGTGTCCACAAACAGCTGACAACTGTTAACAGCGGGCATGACTCGAAAATTAATCCAAAATAAATGCATGTTTTAGAATTAGGAACATCATAACCCTGACAGAGATCAGTGTCACAATCTAGTGATAACTTACGCGAGCTATCCGATTAGTCCCACATGATTTGGGGTGAGGAGACTCAATTTTCCAGTAAATCAAAAAGGACGGACAAATTCGTAACAGAGAGAGAGGTGAGAGATCAGCGTGCGCATGCGCCATTTGTTTAGAAGCTTTGGTTATTCCACGCGTGATTCAGCAGATACATGGAGGCGGCGCCGTCGTATTTTTAGCGCGTGCAGATCCTAAAAGCCTTAACCTGCGTCGAGTTGGTAGGGTCCGGGTTAACACCGAGCACCCGCCTCCGCTGTTTGCTTCATACACCCTTTGAGCACAGCATCTTGAGGTGCTGGAGGGCAAAACATTTACTATCATGTCTGTGTTAAGAGAGGAAGGCGCAATGGAAGGAAGAGACGAAGACAAGAAGGAAGCATCAAACATAATGAAGACGAGAAGAAGGAACATGACAAGAAAGGAAGTTGTAACTGTGACTACGCTGACGGTATCTCGAACCATTGTTTTCGCATCATCTGCTCGCAACTGTCTTCGCTCTATACAGTATATGGTTCAGATTTCGACGCGAAACACAAGTCCGACCTGGCTGTCGAGTCCGCCCAACCTCCTATCCATGATTATCAAAGGCTCTTTGTCTGGAATTAGGAGAGACCAGAACGTGGAGGGCACTACTGAAGAACATTTCTCGCTTAAAAGCGAGGACAGTTTCAGTTATCTTTGTCTACGGTAAGGACAGGCGTAAAGGCTTTCTGGTTCTCATTTATATCTCGTATTCGAGAAGTCCTGTGTTAGACTCTCTGAGCGGAGATCCGCGGTTTTATATGTCACGGTAAGTAAATTCAAGGACGGAACCTTACAATCGACTAGAAATACTCTCTTACAAATCATTCAAAGTTTGCTACTCACAATCACTTTCTCAGTCACTACATAGCCTAAGCAATTCGCACAGAGTCATTAAATAAACTAAGACACAAACAAAGGCATTTTATATTTCGACTATTCCATTTATTATCCTTCTGCCGAAAGGATATGATATGAAACTGGAAGTCTTAAACTCGACAGCTGAAGGCAATTGGTCAGCTTAATATTTCTGTCGCCTTTACCACCCGAGAAAGACGGCATTCACTTTACCACTTGCTCAAATGCTGAGTGAGTTCCGTCGTCAGTCTCTTCCTGGCGGGGAAGGGAAACCCCCAACGCCTCTACGGAGACTCGATTATGGATATGAGAACAGGAAGTAACCGTGGTACATAGCGGCCTCCGTAGTCTAGAGGTAACGTTCCCACCTCATGACTCGTAGTACGCGGGTTCAAATACCCGGCGGAGGTCGTCGAATTTTTAAGGGCGGAAAAATTCAGGGAACAAGTCCTCCGGGAGGGACTTTAAACCGTGGGTCCCGTGTCGTAGCTTTACGGCACGTAAAAGAACCTCATATCTCCTAAGGAGGTCACTGAGCCAAAATTACGGACGTTTCCCGCCCAATAGCAGTCTCTAATACCTCTGGTAGATGGGGAAAGCATTATAGATACCTCTCAGCTAGCAGAGCCGGTTTCGCTGCCTGGGCGGGACTGATGGTAAGCACCAGTACCGGTAGGATATAGAGACTGGTAGAAATCATAGAGGGAAGCACAATGGACCAATACAGGTCTCAGTGCATGGGGAAACCCACCCTCTCCAATAACTAACTAACTAACTAACCGTGGTACATTTCAAAGAACGCGGGTATGCGGGGTAGATGAAGATGAACAAAGTGGCAACTTCTCCATCACTGTAGCGCAGTGTGATGTCTATAAACACAGACTGCAAGTCGGAGCCAACTTACGATAACGGTTAAGCGCAATTCAGGAATGAGGCAGACGTTCTGTATGCTGCAGATACACCACACACTAGGAACGTGCTTCACATGAAAGCATGTGAAGATAGTGGCATAGTGTAATATATTTATCGGTTATATTCTCTCGGAATTGGAGCAAGAGACTGCGCTCGTGCTCATGAATATAATACTTCCATGCCTAAATGTTGCTGACACTTCTCGAAACCGCGGAATACAATCGTCAAAGTCGGCGCCTGTGATCAGATATGGCTAATATTTAACAGAGCATTCGGCAGGGAACGAAATTCTGGCTCCACTTGTTTCTCAGCTTCGCTTCAGAATACGCCCTTAGAACAAAGTCCGTGGTTTTAGCCCGCAAGCGAACTATACCGACCGTGCGACCGCCGCTTGTCGGCGAAGTTAGTGCCTATGTGGTCTAGTGGTTAGAGTTCCTGGCTACAGATCCAGAAGTCAGGGTTCGATTCTCGGCGCTACCACAGTTTCCAGTGGGTCTGGAACGGGGTCCACTCAGTCTCGTGAGGGTAATTGAGGAGCTATTTCAAGGAAGATGCGGTTCCCGTCTAGAAACCCGAAATTAACGGCCTTGGGGGATTCGCTGCGCTAACCACGCGACATCCTCTACCCGCTAAAGTTCGTATGCCCTTAGAACGGTGTAAGAAAACAAAGGGACTGAAACTCATTAGGATATATCAGCTTATGGTTAAGAAGTTAATTTAATGGGCGAAAACACACATAACATGAAGAACGCACAGAAGCTCTATTCGACTTCTGTAGAGAGGCTGATCTAATAGAAACAACGCATATGAAATTAGGAATACGTTGACGTCTCATCACCAGAATGCAGGGCATTTCATAATATGAAGACAGTAATAAATCCTCCGATAACGCGATAGTGGACAAATATTTTGGAACGACAGCAATCTTGAAGACGTTACGGGAAAATTAAATTCCTGAAATCCCTGCTTCCGCTCAATTCGGAATCTTTCGGCACCTTTCCGCTATCTCTACAGGTACAGACGAAAACTTAAAGATGTAACCCCTCCTATAGTTTTATGTGGAGGTAAATTTTATTTTCCCACAGTAAGGAGTACCAAAGTGTGACTGTGAGCGGGAAAAGAGTACGGAGGGGAATATGTGGGCTTAAACGAAAGGAAGTAACAGGGGGGCGGAGAAAACTGTAGTGATCTACTCCATATTTTTCATTCCCCACCAAACGTTATTAACACGGTCAAATCACGACAGATAACATTCGCTGGGCTTACAGCACATACAGAAGAGATCATAAATGCGTACTGAAATTCAGTCGGAAAACGGGAAATTCCACTTGGAATTGGCGCAGGTGGAAGGACAATATTAAAATGTGTGTTGAATATATATATATAGACGCAGGGCACAGAAGAGGAACCGGTAAAATAGAAGAACCGGCCTCCAAAGAGAGAGTGAATGTGCCATAGAATGAAAGTGATGGATGAATGGGACACAACTGGATCTTCTGGCAAGCTGAAAAGAAACCGCTCGAGACGAGTTGGTCTTAAGAGGGGAGCTGTTGTAACGGCCGGATGATAGTCGCTGCGAGAAGTAGCCGAAACAGGAGATGCTGCAAGAACAGCCTCCAAAGGAACGGGGATACACCGTTAGGCTATTCGGGACGAACAGCCTTAAGGAGGGGAGCAGTGTAGNAATATATGTATTTTTTGTGGGACATGTAATGGGTTCATGTGCCTCAGGCTAGGGACTACCCATTTCTCAATTAAGTAAGATAAAAAAAACTGGGAGAAAAATCAGCCACGTGCAAATTACTTAAGGTAATTTTATCAACAGACGATAACCGCAAATAACTCAACATACCTTATTTTCAAGCCGGCTGTAGACAATTATTTTCGTGCGCCGATAACATTACTCCAATGTCAGCTTTTCCAGTAGAGCGAGCTGTCGGTTGTATTAAACACAATCCGATTACTAAATCCGTAGGCAGTGTTCCCACAAAGTGAATGATATGAACGTATAATGGGGAGGTCGTGACCGTCAGCTGTCTTGCACACCGCACTGGCTTTGATGTAAACTATCTGCAGATACAAATGTATTCTTACACACTTTTCTTTTTACTTCTAGTGGGGTGGGACTAAGTCCCTTGTACTGCGGCCACTTCTGGCCTATTGCACAAACCCCAGATGATAGGTGAGGGTGATTGTGGGGCAATTGGTGGAATGAAGATTGGCAGGGGAAATCGAAGTACTCGGAGAAACCCTTCCCCAGCGTCACTAAGTCCACCACAAGTCCCACTTGACCAGACCCGGGATCGAACCCGGGCCGCCGCGGTGGGAAACCAGAGACTAACCGATTGAGCTATGGCGCGGCCTTCTTAAAAACTTAATCACACTACAAAGATGATGAACAGTCAGGTTTACGTTTT
This sequence comes from Cryptotermes secundus, assembly GCF_002891405.2. Taxonomy (NCBI): domain Eukaryota; kingdom Metazoa; phylum Arthropoda; class Insecta; order Blattodea; family Kalotermitidae; genus Cryptotermes; species Cryptotermes secundus. The sequence continues at coordinate 346,056 of NW_019772127.1, read as the reverse complement.
ATATCTCGATAAATATTTTTTTTTCTTGGCACTACAGCCCCAGTGGGCCTAGGCCTACCTCCATGAACTTCTCCGTTCACTTCGGTTTTTCTAGATCTTACACATTCGGTAAGACTCCTTGGGCGGGTGATCAGCTCGTCGGAAGGCCTCTACCTGTACACAAAAACGCACACACACAAACTAAACATCCATGCCCTGAATGGGATTCGAACCCACGATCCCGGTTTCCAAGCGAGCGAAGACAGTACATGCCTTAGACCGCTCGGCTACCGTGACCGGCCGATAAATATTCACCATACCGAAAACCTATTCAGCTGAAGACTGTAGATTTTAGCTGTACATATAGGATTTGTATGTATTTGTATGTACAGTAGAACTTGGTTATAACGTCATCAAAGGGACCTAAAAATAGTGTCGTTATAAACGAATGTCGCTGTAACCGAAATGGGCACTTCCACAGTAGCCTTATGTTAGTCACATAAAAATCTACCAAAAACCGAGTCAAAATGTTGCATTTTTTAGTGAAATACATAGTTAAGTACAGACTAACGTGGAATTGTCCAAATGTGTAATATCAAAGACATGTTACAGCGCTTTTCACTGACAATACACACAATATTTCACGAATCACTTTAACTTTCTCTTCAATGCTTAAAACTTTCCTTTTCATTGCCATGTTTTCGCTACTGCACTTCTCTGGGTTTAGGCAGGAACACTATAGGGTAAG
>NW_019772127.1:280195-345261 GCF_002891405.2 Cryptotermes secundus | reverse complement strand
AAAACAGTTGCTTTATGAGGACTTAGTTCGTACCATTGAATATTTGACGCAATAGACAAGGTGTCGCAGAAACCGATGTTGCTATAACCAAGTTTTACTGTATATGTTCCGTGCCAATATGTGTGCGCTGAGCCTCTTTCCCCCGTTGAAGGTTCAATTATTAAAATGTGATGTACACCACGTGTCACATTTGACCACTAAGAACGAAAATTAAATTCCCCTAAAAACTTGTAAGAAAAGAAAACTAAATATGCACTTTCATGGATCTACCTGGGCGGGGNGTGGGGGGTTGTCGTCAATATCTAGACTATATGTCGTCCAATGACAGGACTGCCAATGAATAATGAATTTCAAAGGATTTGAAATAAATCGGTCGTGGACTATTCGAGGCACTATCCAAGAATTTTGGTGGGACCGAGAAAATTCACAACAAGAACAAAAACTCAGTCCGGTTAGACGGTATCCCACCCCAGATTCGAACCCAGCACATTCCGAATGCATATAATCTACAGCGCTACAGTTATCCCAACCAACTCGTTCTCAAGACCATCTACTGAGTGGTTTCAGAGATGAATAATGCGGACAGACAGACTGGCACGATCTCCTCCTCTACAAGGGTTGTGCAAAGAATACATAAATGAGCTGGGTCTGCAGTAGGACATTACTACGAGATGACATACATTTAATATCCAATAGGAAGCAACACTGGGGGATAAGAGGTTAGTAAAAATGCCATTAACATGCATGGAAGACTTAGAGCGCATGTCTCAAATTATTACATCACTCCGGTCCGACCAAACCCAATACCACAATGGATAAAGCCGATTATTAAGCGGGTAAGCGAAATAGTTACAGATTGAGAGACGACTGCAGAATGGAACTCAAGCCTCCTAAGGCTGGGGGTTCTCATCGCTACTACACGTTTCGCCATATTGTCACAGTGAACAAATTACAGCCCTGCTCTTATTGAAACTCTTCTATATTTCAGAAGGAAATTTCTTCATTCCATGTTTACCGAAAAAATTATAGAATCATAACGTCATTAAAACTCTCCTACGTCTTATAACACAACATTTCATCATAATCAGCAATGGCAAAACAACCCTTTTTGAGCCATAGTCTTCCTTGGAAAATTCTGCCAGACACGCGACACCCTCTATCGGCTAAAGTTGGCACTAACTGCGCTGACAAGCGGCGGTCGCTCGGTCGGTATGGTTCGCTTGCGGATTACAGGTAACGGAGTTTGTCTTCTTACATCAGTTTTTCACTTCTTTGGATTTCGCAATATATTACAGAACAATGTCGTCCGCTTAGCGTCGAACCCCAACTTGGAGAACATCACAATAAACAAGAATACAATGTGGGTTCAGAATTCTTGTTCACGCTCGCTGACCTTCTACAGCGCCTAACTTTTGTGTATTGCACACTAATCGCGAATGAAGTACGAGTACCGCGCAGGGGGGCTCATTAACCTCTCCCAAGACCTGTAAAAGTAAAGTTACCTCTGTACTAGGCCATGAAGGCCCACAGGGTTGTGAGACGTTGAGGGTCCCACATTATCTAGACAATCGGCTCAAAGATGGCGGTAAGGTTGTCAGCCTTACGCGCTGGCCGCGCTTTACTCCCCAGGAAAATTCCTGGTACTCATTTCTGTTAGAGGCTGAGTCGACCCCACGGCCATACTGCGGCTGGAAGGATTAGGTCAACTGAGAAAAATCCAATTACCTCATCGGGACTTGAACCCGCGACCTTCCGGCTTCTAGCATAGCCCCTCAATCAACTACGCTACCGCGTGCCCCCCGCCCCCAAGACCTGTAACTAATGTTATTTCTAAAGAAGAAAGCGTATTAGTTCTACAGTTGCACTTGTCTTGGTTGCCAAGCTGTTGCGGTTTACTGAAATACACTGACGCTACTGTTCCTGTACGTTTCAAGCAGATCTGGACTGTAAAGTAACTTACCACACAGCAGGTTGGAAAAACAGTGCGCACGGGCAATGACGAATACTCACCTGCAAAAAGCAGAAAACAAAGCAATTAATTTCAGCACATTCATATCGTGGTAGACAGTTTTATTTAAAGCCCGTATCATATATGGGAATCTGTGTTCTACTGCAAGTAATATTCGACTGGCAAACAGAGGGGTATCAGTAAGGCACGACAAACAACACTCATGGAAGCGGCAAGATATGCATACAAAATTGTACCGAAAATCTGAAGGGAAGCGAGGATCTGGAAGACTTAAAGAGTAGACAGGAACATAATATGAAATTTAAGGAAAGAGGAAACCAAATGTGCAATCGAGTGGCTAGCGTTCTTGTTTGGCATTCGGGAGATATCGGTTTCCAATTTCGGCCCGGAAATCGGCTATCACGAAAAGCTGTCCGTGGATTTTCTCAGTACCTCCAGGCCTGTGTCCAAATACTGCCTCGAATTTTGCCTCGACAGCTTCCTTCCACAGAATGTTCAATTCATGGGTCATTTATCATCCTAGTAATCTACGGTGAGCTACTAGCAGCGTCGTTGCATAAACTAAGGGTATTTTTATTGCTACTGGGGTGGGACTAAGTCCCTTGTACTGCGGCCAATTCTGGCCTATTGTACCAGCCCCAGATGATAGGCGAGGGTGATTGTGGAGCAATTGGTGGAATGAAAATTGGCAGGGAAACCGTAAAAGTGTAGTCTTTATGCGTTCTGCTCGGAATTACATACTTGCCTGACTGATACAATTTTCCAATCACAAACTAAGGGTAAAGAGAGACCTCGTTGCAGAGGTGTCAAGTGGCTTCACCCTGCAGGGTGTGCTCTTGTAAACATGACAACAAACTTCTGGGTCCCATATAAGTCTGTAACGTTCCTGACTATTTGAACGACTAAAAGCTTTTCATAAAATACTGTGGCATGTAGACCCATTGTTAGGCAACGACCGCGAAATAAGCAACTATACAACATCTGCTGCTAAATAATGACCCCGAAAACAAAGGCTGTTGTTAAACAGTGGCTCAGTAGCGACCATGTCGTCACCCCAAAAGACACGAACGCAACAATTGTACTGTAACGGAGAAACGGAGTTCTCTACGAGGTCCATGCCGAGATGTTATAAGCACGGCCAGTTAGCTGCTGGAGTTAGTGAGTTTGTTTGTAGGAGAGTTAATGAGTGAGTGAGTTAGTTATTTAGTTAGCTAACCGCTGGAGTATAGTTATTGTGAGCTTTTGCTGTAGGAATCTAGTAACTGAGGCGAGGGACCGTTCGGGAACCAAGGGGAAGGGAAAGGTCTGCCGTTGAAGCCGCTACGAAGCAACGGCAGTGAAGACGTGACTGTGGACACTAGTTTGTAGTAGTGGAATGTAAAGTGTAGTCACAAGGTATCAAAGTGTCCAATAAACGCAATGAGGTCTCTCTACGGTTCTCCTTTACTTACTGCGACTCTGTTCTGGACGACTTTCCTGACTGTTTAATATGCAAGTTCGGAAATATACTAAGAACCTCTTCCATGGTTATCTCGAAAACCTGAATAATTACGGAAAACGTGTACTAGAAACAAAACGCGTGTTCCATTAATCCCTGCAACATAGAGTCAAATAAATACTTAGCGAGCTATGCTCGAAGTATGCGCAGAAAGGGATGTATCTTTTATATATAAATTTGTCATTGAAACTGTCTCTGAAAACTGAAATGGCTTCTAATTTTTCGTAAAATTCTCCAACATCAAATTTTATGGAAATGAATCCAGCTTGTCTCGACTTGTTTAATGCGTACGGACGAACTTGGTAAGCGCACGACAGGGATGTGCCTAAATATGCCCACTGACAGAGGATCGCCTGCAGGACATACTTGGCATTACAACACGTTACAAGGGCGCATGGATGCAACACTGGCCTCGCTGCGCAGCGCAACAAACCGCCACTCAGCCGCTGTCGCTTTTCGAACTCAGAGCGGGTCCTCGGGTAAGGGGACAGTAAAATCGATAAGTAGAACAACGCATGGCCTCTCCAACGCTGCTCTTTAGAATTTCGTTGCATAACCGGTTGCATAGTGTAGCAACTGCTTACGGCAATGCATATTCTAACTAGTCGCCGACTTCTGACTCTGACTGTAGTAAGTACATTAGTATGAATAATAATTCGTGCCCGAGTAGGGATATCTCAGTCGGTACAGCTGGAAGCCCGAGGAATAGGGGTTCGGTTTCCGGCAGGAGCAAAGGGTTTTTCTCTTCCCATATCTCTGGCGCCCACTGCGCCTTCTATACAATGTGTATAGCGGGCTGTTTCCTCTGGGACGAAGGGGCAGAGGCGTGAAGCTGACCGCTCGCCACCGGGTAGGGCAGGGGCTGAGAAGCTATACCTCGTGGGCAGCTCCATTGCTCAAGCGGTTAGTCGCTGGCTTCCCACCGCTACGGTCCGGGTTCGATCCCGGGTCTGGTCAAGTGGGGTTTGCGGTGGACAAAGTGGCGCTGGGGCACGTTTTCTCCTAGTATTTCGGTTTCCCCTGCAAATCTTCATTCCACCAACTGCTTCACAATCACCCTCACCTATCATCTGGGGCTGGTACAATAGGCCAGAAGTGGCCGCAACACAAGGGACACAAGTACGCCTTCACTGCGTAGTGCCTAATTACTCCACTACAGGGTAACTTTACCTTCTTAGGCTCTGGTTAGGTACACAATCGGGGTCTATTTCTGGTGGATGAAGCCAAGATGAAATTGTTTCACGATTTTTCCCATACAAAGACTCATATAATGTTAAGCAGGAAAATAGTATTGTCAATTAAGGCATATTATCTGGTACAAAAACACGAGTATATTTCCTCAATTCGATTCTTGCAACTTTATGTAACGCCGTGATTGCAGATACAAATCCACTGCTACAAACCTAATCACACCTGAACTCTTAGATAGAAAAACAGTTTTTTCCTGGTATTTCGTATTACTGACATCGCAAAGACTTTAAAATAGAAGCTGATTCATATTAAATCTTCATTTCCTAGGTGATATGAAATAGAAAATACCAAACAGAAATGAAGACTGAAATAGTAAGAGATGGCAAAGGACTGAAATTACACACATATAAAAAGTTGTATTCTGCGGAAACCCCACACGACAAAACAGTACAAATTACAAAGGAGAACAATACAATGAAACGCATTAATACTACTACCGCAACTGGATCTGCAAAAACAAGGTAGGTTCTCACGTGTCCTGTACAAGAAGTGCATAAAATGAACATACAATAGTGTGCCTGCAGTCTATAACTGACGGTTTCAATAAAGGTCTTTTTTTATTGCTAGTGGGGTGGGACTAAGTCCCTTGTACTGCGGCCACTTCTGGCCCATTGTACCAGCCCAAATGATAGGTGAGGGTGATTGTGGAGCAATTGGTGGGATGAAGTTTGGCAGGGGAAACAGAAGTACTCGGAGAAAACCTGCCCAGCGCCACTTTGTCCACCACAAATCCCACTTCACCAGACCCGGGATCGAACCCGGGCCGCCGCGGTGGGAAGCCAGCGACTAACCGCTTGAGCTATGGCGCGGCCCTTCAATAAAGCTTAGTGAGTCAATTGAAGGGATAAACAGTGAATAAGGAACTGGAAAGAGCGTAGAATGGAGCCTTCATAGCCGAATTTGAGGTTCTATCATGAAATTTCCCTGGGGGTGAATGAAGAATATCAACGATATTATCGATCATGGTACTCGGTCTCCAGACAGATGTCTGAACCTGGGACCCATCCGAACATGAAGCAAGAGAGCTAGCCACTTGACCGCCATGTTCGGCACAATACTTCTGTGTCCCCACATGGTTCGTGAAAGAAACTATGTGATATTAGAGGGCTACACTAAACGAACTGGTCGAATCCAATTCATACCTTTCAAAGAGATTCCCGCTTTTCGTGAATATCGAACTAACGTCATGAGTTTCCTGAAGCGCGAATTAACGTGCAAGAAAATATGTTACATAAACCACACATTTCATTATGATATTTAGCGCTCATTTTTAAACCTTTTCGATATCGCGAAAGTGTAATAAGCACGAAAATACGGTCACGTTTTTAGGATCTGTGATTATATACGGGGTAGGGATTGGTGAATGGATTTATTGACCACCTGTATACACTCGCAACTACACTTTGCAGATCACTCACACACACAGACTAGTGTCATCAGTCTACTACAGTCTCTAATAGCCGTTTCCTGGCAACGGCTTCTACCGAGGGAGATCTTTCAGCTTCCCGCACCCAGGTCCTCTTATCACAGCCGCCTGTGCAGAACTCTTGGCCAACTGGCAATTCAATTAGCTGGGTCCCAGGCTGGCGGCCATTTCAGACCATCCTCCTTGTCTTCACTTCACAGGCTTTCAAGTGACCACTCACCAACCAGCTACATCACGTCATTTCACTCAGCTGAACTGGTGACAACTCTAACCAATAACTAACTCGTTGCTTCCAAATGTCCTGCTTATGACAACTCGGTAAGGAACATATATAAAACGCCGTACTTCTATTGTTGCGTTGGGCGTCCGTTGCGCGGAAAAGTTTTTACCGAACTGTTGCTTAGAAACGGGTTGCACAGCCCCGTCGTTCTATTGATGTGTGCGTGTAGGACGTGGGCGTTACCTAGCAACGGGTCTGTAAGCCACAATACTTTCTACGCGGTGTCTGAAACTTCGCAACAGTGTTTCTCTGTGTGTAACGAATGAACATCAAAGTACAAAAACACAGAAAAAACGTAGATCTACTTGGAATATATGGGCACCCCATGCTTGTTTACTGCACAGGATGTGAAGTACAGTCTACTGGAGTCATTATGGAAGATCCCCCCGTGGTAGCACACGCGAAGGTAACAGAATAAATGACAGAACACTGGAGGACACGAACACACATACGAAAACTTCCATCCGGCCAACAGCAATGTTTATAGTACTAATAATATGGCCGGTCACGGTAGCCGAGCGGTCTAAGGCATGTACTGTCTTCGCTCGCTTGGAAACCGGGATCGTGGGTTTGAATCCCACTCACGACACGGATGTTTTAGTTCGTCTGTATGCGTTTTTCTGTGTTTGTGTACAGGTAGAGGCCTTGCGACCAGCTGATCACCCGCCCAAGGAGTCCTACCGAATGTGTAAGATCTAGAAAAAGCCGAAGTGAACGGAGAAGTTCATGGAGGTAGGCCTAGGCCCACTGGGGCTGTGGTGACAAGGAATATATATATATAGGGAGTTCCAGGACTGTTATTGTCGTAACTGCCTCGGTGAAAGATGCTAGGGAAGGTCAAGGTCACACTTCAGTAAGCCTAGTGCATCAGTGTGTCACCAACACCACGCTGCGAACAATTACTGCCTTTACACGAGTGCCTTTTCGACTTTGTGTTTCGTTTTGTCTGCGATGGATGGCAAAATCGAGCAACGTGTCTCCAGCAAGTTTCGCGTGAAGCTCAGTAAATCCGCTACCGAAACCCTTGAAATGCTTCATGACGCTTTTGGAGAACAATCTTTAAGCAGGACAATGGTTCTGAATGGCAATCGCTCTTCGAGGCCGGTCGAGTGTCAGTTGAAGATGACGAAAGTTTAGGGCGACCAAACACCGGGAAAACGACAGAAATGTTGGAAGAAAATCGAGGACTCATCCAAGAAGACCGTAGCCGAATAATCCATGAGCTCGTAGACACCGTTGGGATGCTATGGAGTTTGCCAGGAGATCTTAACAGAAATTATTAAGACACGCCGCATTGCTTCTTCATCCCGACAACGCGCCCGCCCACATGTCCCTGAAACCCCCCGAGTTTGTGACTAACAACATGGCTATAATTCCCCATCCTCCCTTCCCACCGGACTTAGTCCATGTGATTTCGCTTTGTTTCCTTAATTGAAAATGAAACTGAAGACATTTTGAAACAGTGTCTGATATCCCAAGGAAACCGCAAGCGGCACTCGACAGCACAAAGGAAAATGACTTTCACGGTGTTTCTGAAGCTTGTAGAAAACGACAGGATCGGTGTATACGTTCCCAAGGAGACTATTTTGAAATATATGGCAGCCAAAATTGAATAACTCAAACCATCATTTGTTTTCTGACCTAGTGCGGGAATTTTCCGATACACCTCGCATTACTCGAGGCCTTGACCTAAATCCCAGTCCTGGGGTCGGTAGCACATGTATAAATTATCTCCTTATTTTCTATACCTACGCCTCGGTATAATAAAGACGTGTAAAGCTCACTCCAAATCCAAGTCAATGGGCGTCTTAACGCCCTAACGGCACAAATCGGAGCTTAAAAACACAATAAAAATAGAGAGTCGCTTGTTGATACCTATTATTTTTTATTGCTAGTGGGATTAGACTAAGTCCCTTGTACTGCGGCCACTTCTGGCCTACAGTACCAGCCCCAGATGATATGTGAGGGTGATTGTGGAGCAATTGATGGAATAAAGATTGGCAGGGGAAACAGAAGTACTCGGAGAAAACCTGCCCCAGCGCCACTTTGTCCACCAAAATTCCCACTTGACCAGACCCGGGATCGAACCCGGGCAGCCGCGGTGGGAAGCCAGCGACTAACCGCTTGAGCTATGGCGCGGTCTTGTTGATACCTAAGTATTCCTGAATTATAGAATTCGTCGCCAGAGGTCCTCCAAAAGACGTATGAAATTTGCGGCCGATCTATAACAGAAACGTAATTGCAACCCACCTGTTTAGTGGGTAGTGAAACAGACATAGTGGTGTTAACAAGAGCAAATTAGTAGAAATACAGAACAGAAAAGCACAAAGACGCTAGTTGTAAAACGGGAACATTCTCACCAGTAATCTGCACGAAGTCTACATACGTGCAAGTGTGGCGCAAAGCGTAGTGTATTGGCTGCTAGCATACTGATACGTGTAGAAACAGATTTCAACAGGTGCTTCCCGCGAGAGCACCTATTCTAAACATTAGATGATATGAAATCAACCGCAGAGGACGCCTTAGCAAAATGTGATAACGGCCCACAGCTCGAATACTCCTGCATGGTTGCAACAGTGTATCAATTCAGAAGGTAGCAGAAAATCTGAACATGGAAATGAGCCGCGGAAAAACGGAATAAAATAATACAATAATAATACAATATTTTCATGTATTTATGGTCATGTGTTTTGAATTGGATTTAGTAATCACTACTCTACAATCACTCGTAATCATAACAATTACAACAGTTCACAATAAATGAGATGCCTAAGACTCGCTACATTCTGACTGGACTACGGCTGGCTCAATTTCTCTCTCTCTCTCTCTCTCTCTATTCTGTTCCGAACTACGACTGACTTCAGTTTGAGTCATAGTGCCTCACCGCCAATAAGTTCGTCTTGGCGACAAGCCCATTCAGACTCACGACCTCTAATTTTACGTATTTTCCAACTGAACACTTGCGGTTATAGTCCTTACGTAGCATCCTCTCCGGCGAGATGGTGTGTCTGTCGTTTACATTTGCTGGAGGTCCTCGCCAGCGCAGCCATTCTCAGGTCCGAGTCCCGCGGCACTCATGACCATATTTTCCTGTCTCAGATTCAAGGTTCCCCAAACCTGGAGGGCTAGGTCCCTTTATTTATATCCCCCCCGGGAAAAGGGTGTCCCGGCTATACCCCCAGGCACTGGTTTCCTTTTTCGATGTCCCCTACGACTCGCAGGGCTACGGTGGAGGTATTCGACCCCGCCTCGATACAGGATGACTCGTTCTGATCTGGGCAGCCTTTTATATAGCGTTTCCGTGTCCAAGGAAATGTCTTGTCACCGAACTGTTGGTTTTCAAGAATCTATCTCCGTGGAAACGTCTTTAATTTTCGTATCCCAGGGAACGTGTTCCGTAAAGAGTTGGTTTCCAGGAATCTGCCCCCATGGAGACGTATTTGTCGACTCGTTTCCTAGCAATAGGTCTATAGGTCACATTACGATGAATCCATTTTTACTCCATGCATAGTGACTTGTGCGCAACAGTGTATCATATCTGACCTAACTGTCGTCCCCATACAGAATTCTATAAACGTTCTCCCCTGCATAAAACTGTGTCAGTACGCGTAAAATGTCGTAGCCGCAAGCTGTTTTATGGTAAAGGTAAAGTTGCCCCTGTGCTTAACTAATTAAGCACATCGCCATGAAGGCGTATGGGGACTGGATGTATAGATCCACATCTTCTTGACCTCGGCACTAGTTAGAGGTGAGTGGTCAGCTTCACGCCTCGGCCACTTTACCCCCGGGGAAAGAGCCCCCGTTACCCAGTGGATAGGATGTTGGGTGGACCCCAGAACCGGTCTCGACGACGTGAAGAAAAAGTTTTTGACCCTACCGGGACTCGAACTCCGACCCCTCGGTCGTCCAGTCCGTAGCCAGTCGCTGCACCGACTGAGCTATCCCGGCTCGGCAAACTTGTATAGTCTCCCATTAAACTTGTTACATTTCAACTGCCTCAAGAGTCATTCAAGTGGTTAGTACTTTTCAGTAACACTATGTCCCAAACTCGTATTCTAAAACCAACGGAACAATCCAAGGGGGCACTTGATATGCACTGTTTATACTACGATGGCAACATACAGGACTGCTTAAATTCACATCATAATGCAGATTATAAGACACATGTGTGCACATGCCTCTTGTTATTTTCCGGCGTGCTCAGCAACACAAGACGATCGATTTCGGTGTACTGTGCCACATGTTATGCCAGTCGCCATTTCCATACTAAAGCAATCCCTCACCAACTACGCGGGTTGCTTTCGGGAAAAATCCTGCGGCTAGTAAAACTGCCAAAGCAAGGCAAAGGACGAATGGGAAATTTGGGGTCAGGGAAATGGCAGCTGTTGATAACATTATTCAAAACATAAGTTCTTTGCATCCTCAATGACATCACAAAGCACCACAAAGTGTCACAAAAGGACGTGCAGCAACAATATTTATTTATTTTTTCTTGCAATTTACAATCTACTCTACAAGGGAGCAATAAGTAAATATGTTGTAAGAAATCACTTGTGCGGAGTGATCATCCAGTGATGATTCTCCTATGTAGTATGCTATGCATTATGTTGTTGAGTACGGCTACCCATCTTCAACACTGTGTTCTTTTAAGTCTGAGGGCGATTGCCGTTTTAGTCTTCGTCTGATGTTTAATGGGTTGCTTAGTTCAGTTACGCATCTGTTTTCGTGTCCCATTAGTCGGTTGTGGTATATGGTACAATACCTTTTGATTTCTTCTGTGACGAATGGGATTTGAAGATCACTGTGTAATGTGAAGTTCGAGACATACCATGGGGCGTTGGTTATGGAGCGCAGTACATTTGATTGGAGTCTTTGAATTAGTTTGGTGTTCGAAGGCTTAGCACACCCCCACAGTTTAACTCCGTACGTCCAAATCGGTTTCAATATGCATTTGTAAATTAAAGTCTTGTTTTCTAGGCTAAGTTTGGATTTTCGTCCTAAGAGCCATGACATTTGTCGTACTTTCAGGTTTAGATGTTGGCGTTTTGTCTTGATGTGCTTCTGCCAAGTTAGCTTCTGGTCTAGGTATAGGCCGAGGTATTTTACTTCTGTCTGTATTGGGATTTGTAAATTACTGATTGTAACTGGTGGACTGTGTGCGCTTTGTTGTGAATGTTATCTGCGAAGATTCTGTTTGGTTTATCCTGATTTTACATTTTTTGAACCATTCTTGTAGCAGGTCCAGATGGTGTTGAAGAAATTGCGATGCCAGTGCCGGGTCACGGTCTGTTGCTAGGAGAGCAGTATCGTCTGCAAAGGTTGCTATTGTGGTGTTGTTGGTTGTTGGCAAATCTGCAGCGTATATTAGATATAACAAAGGCCCAAGCACACTCCCGCGTGGTACTCCGGATTTTGCTAGTTTGTAGCTAGAATAGGCATTGTTGTATTTTACTTGAAATTACCTTTCTGAGATGTATGATTTTAACAGTAGATAGTATGGACTTGGCAATTTGTACTTAATTTTGTGTAGTAATCCAGTATGCCAGACTTTATCAAAAGCCTGGGCAATATCTAAAAACGCTGCAGTGCAATATTGTTTCTCTTCTATACTTGTGGCAATTTTGTTGATTGTTCTGTGAGTTTGGTGGATTGTAGAATGACATGTTTATCTAAGCTAGAAAAGTGCTTTCGAATGCAATTACACCCCAAGCATACATCTCTTAGTGGGGAAGCCATCGGCACTTTCCATGCGCATACGAACTTAAAAAAAAAAGAAAAGATTTGAGGTTTTCACGGCAGTGACTATGAAGAATGTCGTCTTCTTGGATGTGGCAGTCACTGCTCACGCTGGTTCATCGCTCGCGGATTTCTTATACCCTGAAGATGGAGGCGACACGCTCCTCCGAAACGTCGGGTAACACAATATCTACACGGCGCCACATCAAAGAAGACGGCATTCTTTAAAAAAAAACACCATACATAAAACCGAATACTGTGCTCGGCAACAGTGGGTAGAAATTAAGAATTGTTCGTATTTATAATCGAAACTCTGCCTTGGAGACAGAATCCCGTGCTATGAAATAAGCAATATATGTAAGATATGACTTTAAACTCCATTGGGAAAAAACTGCCGTACTATCAAATAAGCAATATACCGTATTTACGCATGTATAGGCCGCGTGCGTGTATAGGCCGCAGCACAATTTTCAGACAGAAATTATAGAAAAATAATTTTCTTGGAATATTATTTCGGGAGTAGAAATTATTCCGAAATGAATATGATTAAATGAAGTGTGATTTCGAATATTTCGAATATAAGCCGCACCCCAGTTTTCCTCTTGAATTTTTGGCAAAAAATGTGCGGCCTATACATGCGGAAATACGGTATGTTAGATATGACTTTAAAATCCACTGGGAAATATCTTTCGCTATCATCGCTGCCTATATGACGTACATCTGGTAATGGTAATGAACTTCAATAGTATGGTCTACATTACCACTTGCTGGGTACAAAATGCTTTATGCATGCAATGTGTAGAAGCGATTACTCCCTATATATATTTCCTTAAATAGTGTTGCTTTGGTAGAGCTGCTATTATTATTAATGTTATGGATCTACAGCTCTTTGTTGGGCCCTGGCCTCTCTTCTTCAGTTTCGTAAAAAAATTTTACACACAAGGCAGGACTCCTTGGACGAGTGATCAGCCCGTCGCAAGGCCGCTACCTACACACAGAATAAACGCACAAAGACATTCATGCCTTGAGTAGGATTCAAACCCACGATTCGAGCGTTCAAGCGAGCGAAGATAGTTCATACCTTAGACCACGGGACCACTGTGATCGGCATGAAAGAATTACCTCTCTGTTTATTATAACAAGCATCTATATAAACTACCTTTTCGTCTAAACAATTCCGTTTTGAACTACATTTGTATTATTTTGTAAGAAACTACTTTCTCTGAAATCGGATAGCCTATAACAAATATGGCTCTTGTATTAATATTTTAAATTCCATGTTGATTTCAACGGGCCGTTCTCCAACATAGTAACATAGTCGTCTGTGTGTGTGTGTGTGTGTGTGTGTACGTATATACTAATAATATACAGTACCATGGTTGTATATATTATATTGTGGTAATATAGTAATACAGTTGTATAAATATGGTATAGTAATATAGTCGGATATATGAAATCAACTAGAATTTACGGATCAACGGTTCATATGCACTCATTACACACAATTCAGTATCTGAATTTTTGCTATGGTGGCTGGCTGGGCGGTGCTGCTGGCGATTTAAAGCAGAGGAGTATCAGAATATAACAGGAAACCAGTTACAAGATCTCTCCTGGACACTGCAACTAATTACACGTAAACACGTTTTGAGAATTACGGCTCATCATTAATTATCGTGTTAACACTACATTTAAACATCCATTTTCACAGGGTTTCGGAATTTATAAAATTCGGTTCTACTCCCTGAAAATGTGTAGTCGAAATGAAGGCTATTTAGAGGACTGCCAGGACAGAAACTGGTTATGAGGTTAATGATCAGTTGCGAGAGCAAGGATTTTCTTCTTCGTTATCAGGTCCAGGTCAGATCTGAGGGCCTCCGAACCTTCTATGCAATGGCTACCAGAGGCTTCCTCCCTTGGAGGTAAGGTGGCTAGAGCAAGAAAACGCTCGCCTCCAATTAGCATTCTCTGAGCTATGTCCGAGGTAAGGTGGCTAGAGCAAGATAACGCTCGCCTCCAATTAGCATTCTCTGAGCTATGTCCGAGGTAAGGTGGCTAGAGCAAGATAACGCTCGCCTCCAATTAGCATTCTCTGAGCTATGTCCGAGGTAAGGTGGCTAGAGGAAGACAACGCTCGCCTCCAGTTAGCATTCTCTGAGCTATGTCCACCGACTTCTCCCGATGCTTAATGAGAGGAACACTATTTCTTGCCTTTGTTTAGAGGCCTACTGCAAAGTTTATAAAGGCAAAAATTTGGAGGAAGCAACAGTACCAGATTTCCCTTCTTCACACCCAGTTGGTGTTCAATGTCTTTGAGAAATTACAATGGTTCTGCTGTAACACGATTATCACGGAGTCTTCACCCACAAATGGGCCAAAGATGAAAAACAATTTATGATCCAATTTCTGTGGTCAGAGGAAATGAAAACTTGAGATACTTAGGGAAACTATATATTTCAGTATGGTGATGGCTGCGTGAGGTGACGGTAGGTAAATGTGGCCATGTGCTCAACTAATTAAGCATTACGCTATTAAGACGTATGGTGGGAGTGGGTCGCTCTACTCCCGGGGAAAGAGACACCGATGCTTACTGGATAGTAGTCCTGGACGACGTAGAGGTGAAAACTCTTGCCCTACCGGGACTCGAACTTCGACCCCTTGGCCGTCCAGCCCGTAGTCAGTCGCTATACCGACTGCACTATCCCGGTTTCCGACGGCTGCACGAGCCAGAGGAAAATTTACGAATTGGCAAAGTGATTCACAGGCGGTCATGCACGTTCTAGGCGGCCATCGACTGTAACACGTGTTAGAAGTCAAGGCTCCGATCAGTCAGCGTCCCCGAAACAACAGAAGAATAAGAACTAAGCAGCAGGCATGCGCAGAAGCAGTGCAAATATGGGTTAAGGCCAAACCGAAGTATTATATTCTAATTGCATCACGAAATGCGTAAACAGTGCGACCAAATATATTGAAAAGCAGAGCTACTACGTAGAGAAATAAGATACGCATGCCACTGTTGACTACTGTGCCAATATTTCCAAGAACCGCAGTTTGGGAGCCCCTTCGCATACAGTAAACTAAATACGTCGAAACAACGTTTTGAGAAACACACAGACTAATATAAACATTTGAACGGTGTAGTAGTCGGTTTATGAAATATCCACATGACCTTATTATCATCGAACGAAGAGAACACGAAGCAAATAGTCGGTACAATTCGCCAACCTTCACCATTCTATTTCTCATTTAGTGACACATCTGTGCTTCCATGTACCGCCAGTGGCAAGGGTAAGAATAGTCTAAAAATCACACAAATTCTTTTTAGTGTTTTAGCTATCTTTTGGCTAACAGTTGTCTATTATTATCATTATTATTATTATTATTATCATCATCATCATCCCACAGAAAGGCCTACTATTAGGATGATAAAAACAAGGAAGATGAGCTGGGGGGTGCATGCTATATGCATGGCGACGTGAGCAATGAGAAGCCTACAAACGTAAATATTACACTGCAAGAAGACCTTGCGGGCTGAAGCGGACTGACACCTACGCTCCTTCTGCTACTACCCACTGGCAGTACGGACTTACTGGAGCGTGAGCTCCTGTTACATAATACCCAGAACGTTGTTTCAACAGGCGGCAATTTTTCATGTACAAGAACTTGCTGAAGTTGAAGGGGAATAGCCAATTTTCGCCTCTTCCGTACATCCTGAAGGTAAGGTACCGCATTCCTAAAGATAATCGTCTTACTCAACGCGTCTTCTTTAATTCTCTTGTGACATCTTGTTAACAGACTCGAGATGTTTCAGTTTTACATTTTCATCTGATAAAATGTGACATGCTGCACCCATTCTCCAACATGTGAGTGCTATTCCACGAATAAGACGATCAATTCCAGTAAGTTACGTGACGATTTACAGCGGTGTTATTTCCCTCCATCTGACCCATAACGGGCTCGATGCCTTGCGTGGCCGGCACTGGTGATCCCATCTCTTCCTCTCATAACGGGGCTTTGTAAATATTTACTTCAGTTGGGGTGAAACAACATAAACCATCATTCTCCGTATAGCATATAACTCCCCTCACGCGGCACCGTAGTTGGTTGAGGCACTATACTACAAGCCGAAACGTCGCGGGTTCAAGTACCGAAGAGGTAACCGGATTTTTTTCCACTTTACCTAATCCTTCCAGCCACACTGTGGCCCTGGGGTCGACTCAGTCTCTAACAGAAATGAGTACCAGGAATATTCCTGGGGGTAAAGGGTGGCCGACGCGTAAGGCTGACAATCTTGCCGCCTATGAGCCGACAGTCTACGTCAGTGCTTCTCAACCGCCGGGCCGCGGCCCAGTAGTGGGCCCTAGCATCAATTATACTGGGCCGCGAGAAGCTCTTCTGGAATTTGTCATTTTCATTTTCTAAGCACTTTTCACGAATAAATATTTTATAGTGGAAATATTCTGAGGAGAATAATATTTGTGTCGAGAAGCTCAGACACAGAACACCTAAATCTGTGTAGCAAATGTTAGTGACCAAGCCGCATATTTTTAAACATGGAAGTATTCATGAATGATCGGGAATTTTCAGACATCCAAATCTTTCAACATTCGGGAAAGGCAATACCGATGTTTATGGCCAGGCATAAAAATTGCGTGCAAGCCGATTACAACAATGGACGGCATATCCTCTGTTCTCAGAACTGAGCGAAATAACATCTGTGTTGCAAATGTCAGTGACCAATCAGCAAGGAAGTATAAAGAAAATATTTCCACTGAAATTGAAGATCAAGTCAGTCTGTATCCGGTTCTCAAATCTAGTAATCCTGAATACTGTTTCTTCGTAAGTTCGCATTGCAGTGTGTAAGTGCTTGTTTCGAGAGCTGAGTGATTTAAGAAAGCAGTCCTCTGGGATTTGGCACCGTGTATTTAAATTTTAATATGAATAAGAGACAGGGGACTTTGTCTAATTTTGGTGTCTAAAAATCTCGTATTGAAGGTGTTTGTGACGCAACAAGTATTGATTCATTCACCTCAAGCTTACATAGCGATCTCCAGGATGTACAAAATGAAGGGAAAACCACCAACACACAGAAGAAAAAGTCTGCATCCATTCGTAAGTACATGGACAGCTACTTAAAATTAAGTGTTTCGCCGGCAAGTTGACATCCTTCTGCTTCTTCCCCTACTCAGCTGCCTTTATGGTGAGTTACAATGCATAAATATTTTTCACTCTGCCATTTTTTTTTCAAACCAACATCATTAAAATCAATTTAATAATACAATAATCAATTTTACGCTGAATAACGTAAGTTTCTGGTGATCAGCATGGGATATGTCAATGAAAATTAGCACAAATTAATTTAATGATGTTGGTCTGAGGAAACTACAAAACGCTACAAGATTTCATTAGTCCAGTGACTGATAACTAATTTAAATGTAATTTTATGTTTGTCAACATGCCACACCGTATACATAAGTGTACTAATACTCTTTATGATTATGCTATAATTAATTACTAATATTACGTCAGCTTAATGCATGAACTTTAACAAAACTGGAAAGGCATTTACGAGTAAATCTGTTGGGATTGGGTCCTCGTCTTATAAAAAAGAACTTATTGGGCCGCGGTTTCATAAAGGTTGAGAACCACTGGTCTAGATAATGTGGGACCCTCAACATCTCACAACCTTGTGTGCCTCCACGGCCTGTAACAGGGATACCTTTATTTACTTCATATCATACGTATAACATAAGAAGGCCATTCGTTTGAAATGCTTCCACTGCAACGTTCTTACCTGCTCCATCGGCTATTGTAAACTTCGTTTCATAATTTTTTTACGATACGTGTCCAATGAACTTCACCACTTAATTTCTATTATCACGTCTGTAAAATAAAGTACCGGTTCTTGCAGCACTGAACAGCGAGCGAAAGTACCAAATCCTTCCGGATTATTTAATTTATAATTATTACATTTGAAAACACTCATGGAACTGAGCCCTTCTTGAGAAGGTGCCAATTGTGCAGCTACTCAAGAACATTCCACCATTTTATGGAACCCTAAAGTTCATTACCGTGTTCACAAGAGCCCTCCACTGGTCCCTATCCTGAACCAGATAGATGCAGTCCATACCATCTCTCTAAGATCCACTTTAATATTGTCCACCCACCTACGTATGCGAATATATTGAATAAGAAGTTACGGACAGCCGACAAAGGGTGGTCCTCCAGCTAGGGGGTTGGGCGTGGATCTAACAACTCCTCGCTGTGGAAAATAAGCTCGTTACGAAAATTTGCATTACGTTTGAAAAAGGCTCAATAACTGAAACAAATAGCGTGATGTTCACTGAATTACTTTTTGTTCATTTCCAAGTTCCTTTCGGCGGGCATATCCTCCAGAAGACTCTCAATGCACATAATACAGCAAGTATAAGACATGGGGCTCCAGTTGGAACGCTCTGGCACGCACGCATATGCAACATGCCACGGCAAGCAGGCTTCACACGACTGCACAGCATTGTGTTCCACAAACTCTGGTCCAAGGGTTTATATGCCCTTCCATGCCTCGCAGATACAGGAGCACATGCAATACAAAGCGACTGTGGTACAGTATTGTGACGCGCGGCATAAAAGCCGGAGCATCGGAGTCGGAGCCCGGCGTCCATTGCCCGCCAACGGCTGGGCAAACGTATTCCCAGGCACTACAAGAATAGGCACCCATTGCTACGCAACGGTTCTAGTTACTATGGTTCACTGTTTCACTGTTGAAAGCTGATAACCGCAGCAACGATTTCCTAAAAGAGAAATACGCAAAATGACACCCTTCGGGGCGGTGTCTGCTATCACGGCCGCCTAACAGTTATAACCAGAATACAAGAGAACACAGAGACTTTTCCCCCGTGTGGAGGCGGGGTCCAATACCTCCACCGTGATCCTGCGAGTCGTAGGAGGCGAAGAAAAGGGAAGTCTCAAATCTGAGAGAGTAAAATATGGTCGCGATTCCCAAGGGACTCAGACCCGAGAAAGACTGCACTGAAAAGAACCAGCATCACATAAAAAAGGCAGACCCGTCCTCTCGTCAGAGAGGGCGCACCACAAAAACAAGACCGTAAATGCCAAACAGTAATAATATCTGGTCATGAGCCCCAGATGGGGCTCGACACCAAGACTTACTGACTGACTGACTGACTGACCGTCAGTCGCAATGTGACTTTGACTTTGACATTGACATAAAGACCTAACCCATGTGGAGGCGGGGTCGAACCTCCACCCTGACCCTGCGAGTCGAAGGAGGCGACGAAAAGGGAAGTCTCAAATCTGAAACAGTAAAATATGGTCGCGAGTCCCAAGGGAGTCAGACCAGAGAAAGACTGCGCTAGCAAGGAGCTGGTACAACAAGCCAATTAGTGGCCAACGTACCAAGTGGACTCAGTCTCACCCCACCCCAAGAACCTAAAAAAAGTAAAACTACGTTTATTTAACGACGCTGTAACAGTTCAATCTCTACAGCGTCTAATGATGGTCAGTGAATAATGAACCGATAAGGAAGCGGCCGAAATCAGGCATTATCCAGGGATTCAGAAAGCCTACAGTCTCGAGAGGCAATTCCCGGGCTAATCATTCAACCACAAAGTTACTGGTATAACAAATTCCCTATAAAACGTTCGATTTATAAAAACAGTTGGACGAAATGTGGTTAACAGGAATCCACTCTTCCAACTAAAGTGTAGTTTTATTTATAGAAACAAGATAAAAAGAGAAACAAAGATGGCCAAGAAACAAAATTGGAACGAACCACCTTTAACAACATATCCCTCCATACGAGCCTTGCTGAGACTTACTTCTAGTGTCAGGAGCAAAACTGTTAATTATCATAAATATCGAGTCGTTGTCTACCTGGTCTCTAAAAATGCAAGTCACATTACAGTGAGTTAGTCTACAGCAGGGAGGCACAATCTTCTTTCCGAAGGGTCGCATGAAGTGAACAATTTAACTGGACTATTTGGGACACTGCTGGAGAAAACTGCCTAATGAGAAGCTTCCTCTTCGCCAAGTATTATTAGATTGATGAAGTCAAGGAGGATGAGATGGGCAGGGCATGTAACATGAGTGTTGGAGAGGAGGAATGCATACAGAATATTGGTCGGAAAGCCGGAAGGAAGGAGACTACTGGGAAGACCAAGACGTATGTGGATGAACAATATTAAAATGGATCTTAGACAGATAGGTTGGGATGGCATAGATTCGACTCATCTGGTTCAGGATAAAGACCAGTGGAAGGCTCTTGTGAACACAGTAATGAACCTTCGGGTTCCATAAAATTCTGGGAATTTCATGAGTAGCTGCACAATTGGCAGCTTCTCAAGAAGGGCTCAGCTCCATGAGTGAGTGACTTGGGACACTGCATTAGCATATAAGGTTATGAAGAATCAACAGGAGAGGAAATAGACAATAGCTGGTTATTAATTATGCCTTTTTACTAGGATCATCGGATTTGATTACGTTGAAATTGCGAAACATTTGAAATAATTATTTTCATAATGTATTCAAGATCTGTCTTCTACAACAGATTAATTTCTTATTTAAAACATATAAACGTTCAAAGAATTTCCAGTCATAAATTTTAATCGATTTCGTACTGAGGGCTGGTAACTTCGTATTGTAAAGTAGATTGGGCGTGTTCATATAACACTTCAAAAGAATTGTTCAGAACGTCGCATTCTCGGATCAGAGTCCAGAAACCTGTCGGCAGTTAATCTCAGAACTGTTCTGGGTCGACTGACACAACCCTAACATTCGTCTTGTTATAACGAAATATTTGTCAGTTCGGAAAATGGCAAGTACAGTGCTATTCACAAGTTACGAATGAATTAACGACGGTTTTCTACCACTGCAAAATTCTGCTGTAAGTGGCATTTTCCACGCAATATGCTAGTTCGTTAAGACTGTCCTAATCTGAGTCATGAGAAGCAAAGATCACTATAATCTGCATCCTCAAAGTGACTAACGCCTGTGCTATTTATAAAAGGTAGCGGTAAGTTTGTCACATGTACGAAAGCAGCCACTGGCCACACGAGAATAATTACAGCAAAGAAAAAAAAACTATGCCGGACCGCTAATTGCCTAGTACTGGCCGAGACAATGGGAGTTTACAGACGGTTTGACCCGTTCTGGGTTCATGCGTGCGTGTTTTAGCGACATTCCGCTGCTGGCTGGCTATGTACCATTAGACGGGTTAAAGTGTAGGCCCGATCAAACACACAGTCACTATGCCATTAGACGAGGCATGCTGGATGAAGTTCGACAACAAAGAACTTGAGTTATGTTCGGCGGGAGGGCAGCCATCTTGCTGCTGCTACTGCGGCCCTTTCACTGCCAGAAAACGAGTTTTAAAATAGGACTAAAAAATCTTATAATTCCTCCCTTCTCTTCCCAACAGTAATACCAGCAGACTTGTATCTGTAAGATGTTTTTTCTTAAGTTCTAACCCTCCGTGTGCTAAGCACAACATCGCAACGCACACCACAGTTCACGTTACGATGCAAGAAACAATTAAAACAACCGCCGCACCTAGCACGCGCTTTGCATAAATTCTCGTCAGCATTTTAGGGACGGGTATGGGGTGGAATCAATATTTGAACAGAAAGTAACAGAATCAATGTTCCATCTAATGTAATTATATGCTGTGCAGACGACCAAAGAGAAAAGGCATACTCAACTCAATTGGAATACGCATGTTTTGGAAATGAAATCGTCATGGCTATACGTGTGCAGGTGGCACTGATGTAAATAACAAATCTACTGTTGGAATGTAAATCATACTGCCAGACAACGCAATGAAGTCAGCGTTTTATTGTACTTCATAAAATGTTTTTCGATCAATATATCGTGTTTTCCATTGCCCCAGCGAGTGCTACTTCCCGCCCATCAAAACCTCCTTGATGTTATTAAAAAAACTCCGTGATTTTAGTCCGCAAGCGAACTATACCGACCGAGTGACCGCCGCTTGTCGGTGAAGTTAGTGCCAACTTTTGCGGATAGAGGGTGTCGCGTGGTCAGCGCAACGAATCCCCAGGGCCGTTAATTTCCGTTTTCTATACCGGAGCCGCTATTTCCTTGAAATAGCTCCTCAATTATCATCACGAAGCTGAGTGGATCCCGTTCCAGACCCACTACTTCTCAGAAAACATCTAGTAGCACCGGGAATCGAACCCGGGAACTCAGACCACTAGACCACAGAGGCGGTCTCCTTGATGTTATTACTCCAATAATATTCGGAAAACAAGTCAACTGCGAAGATTCCCACTAAGCAACTTTCTCTATTCCATGTTCAGTCACAGATTAAACGTTTTCTGCCCAAGCACCACATCATGAAAGCGTGTGAGCGACGAATCATCAGCTCCGAGTAAACAGAACAGTTACCAAACACTGGCTGAAGACTAGCTAAAGAATAGCACCGTGATTAAGAGGAGTTCGAGGAGGAATAGAATGATATGTTTAATGCACAAATAATACTCAAAGATAACCAAGGACTGGGAAGCATAAAGTGTGGAAACGGAGAACATCGACGGATATTTTTCTTTATATATAGTGAGTATTTAATGAAACATAAGGAAAGATAATTAGGAGCCGGGATAGCTCAATCGGTACAGCTACGGGCTGGACGACCGAGGTGTAAGAGTTCAAGTCCCGGTGAGGTCAAGAATTTTTTCTTCTCCGCTTTGTCGAGACCGGCTCTGGGGCCCACCCATTCTCCTACCCAGTGGGTACCGGGGGCTCTTTCTTCGGGAGTAAATCGGCAGGGGCGTGAAGCTCACCACTCACCTCCAACTAGTGCCGAGGTCAAGAAAATGTAGATCTATACATCCATTCCCCCATACGCCTTTATGGCGTAATTACATTTTAAGAAATGGTAATTTCTGACAAGCAGTGTGGTATCTGCGTCTTAGAGACACAGGATGGAGTGGTACGCCATGTATTGATCTGGTTCAGGATAGGGACCAGTGAAGACCACTTGTGAACGAGGTAACGAACTTTCGGGTTGCATGAAATGTTGGGAAGTTCTTGAGTAGCTGCGGAACTGATGGCTTCTCAAGAAGGGCTCAGCTGCATGGTGTTAGTTCGTTAGTATGACACGTTCTAGGAGATCAGCTTTACAGAAACTGTGTGTAATAACAGAACGTCAAGACCTGTGAGGTATGCAAGCGAAAAGACATAAGTGAAAAACGGCATGACGATCAAGTTTACTTTTTGGGAGGCAACAGCATACGGCTGAAGAGATAGAGTAGGTCGCCTCTCCACCCTTCACATGGCCATGAAAAGATACCAGCCAGCCGGGCAGACAAGCACCCTCACATGAGCAGACTGCTCCCAGACTGCACACCGTGAATGAAATACTGAGGGACGGGGGATGCAGTTTCCCCCAGACAGTACAGTTAAAGCCAAAACTCTTCGCATCAGCAACAACAAAANGAGCTCTCGGGCGCGGGGGGGGGGGGGGACAACACCAAAAAATGTTTCGATAAACGCTTCTGACAAAGGATTCTACATCCCTTTCAACTGCTGCCCAAGGCAGGAAGCAATTCTTCACGTCACAATTACAGCTTCAGTCCAGATGAATTTTGCATTTCGTCGCGTTAGACACACGCTCAGTGTTACGCGTTAAATGGCTTCGGTGTAAATGGCAATGATCCTTTGGATACCACAATAAAAGTGCATTAATTACAGCAGTAGGACAGTTGAATAACCAGCAATTGTTCAAGGAAAACTCAGCAACACAGTCAGCGGCTGGTTGGTTAGACATGTAAACAGAAAGTAGGCAACTATAAGGACGGATGGCGGGAGGATACCAACAGGCCCGATGGGTGGACAGACAGACAGGTACATGACTTTTAAACGAATTATAAGTTATATTGAAAGAAGACAGATTCATTCATTCATTCATTCATTCAGAATTCATATTAAGGATTACAAACTTCGAATGCTCGAAAGAGAGAGACATAGTCTGATAAGGTTACATATGTAAGCAAACCTTACAGCTTGTCATGCAGCACAGCCTGTCCTCTGTCAGTCTTTCGGAGTATTTGTTTGTACAGTCAATAACTGGTTCATATGCTGTGATGTCACTCTTATGTACAGGCGGTATTGCAGTCGGAGTTATGAACATCTGATGGCTGTTAGGTGTGTAGGGGTTCTGGGCATTATGCGCTGCCATATATGTTTCGTGGATGGTACAGAGTTAAATACATAGATGGGTAGACAGACAGATAGATCGACAGACACAACAGACAGACGTATGTAAATACAGATGGATAATGGTAAAAGGTAACTCTATCCCTATAACGGGCCATGGAGGCCCTTAGGGTTGTGAGACGTTGAGGGTCCCACATTAGCTAGACAATCGGCATAGATGGCGGTAAGGTTGTCAGTCTTAAGCGCCGGTCGCCCTTTACCCCCAGAAAGATTCCTGGTACTCATTTCTGTTAGAGGCTCAGTCGACCCCAGTGTCGTAGTGCGGCTGAAAGAATTAGATAAACAAAAAAAAATCCACCTCATCGGGACTCGAACCCGCGACCTTGTAGCATAGGCTGGATAATGGTGTTGTCAGTAATTCAGTGTACACAGATTCGAATGACTGGATGACATAGAATAATGCGCTGGAGAGGATGTGGGAAGAAGCGATCATGACCTGATTTAAGGAACTATCCTGGCATTTGCCTGGAGTACCTGGGAAAAACTAAGTAAAATCCCAGTCACGGTAATCGAACTGAGCATCTCCCGAATACAAGTGAGAACGTGACCAGCTTGAGCCAACTTACTCGGTTACAGACAAAGACGAAAATGGACAGACACTGTATCATACATATATAAAAGGCTGATTCCAAGCGAGAGATCAGTTCACACACAGCATACGAATCCAGTGCAGCGTTTCTACCACTGACCGACTGATGCACGGACTTCATATTTCTGAAAGTCATCAGAAGGATAACTCGTACACGTTCTTCCTAAAACACTATGATACAGCTAGGCGAAATCCTTTCATCATAAAACTTCTGGTCTCCTCTGTAACTGGCCTTGAAAGTTCGCCTAATGCATAAACTTATAAGCATGGGAATTACGCTCGTTCTGTTACAAGATTTAGCATGTAATGATGACACTTTATAAACAAAGGCTGTTATGCACAGTGCTGTGCACTACTGTCTCTACACAGCGTCAGTGCCTGCTGAAAACCGGGAAGACGAAGAATGTATGGTCAAAATAAACAGTGGCGCTGTTATCTACAAGACACAGCAGATGCTACGAGGGGGACAGCTAGGCAGTGGGCTGGTTTCCATTAAGCAACAGATGCCACCGTTCTTGACCATTCTTGGAACATTTAAAGCTCTACGCCTTACACAATGTCGAAAGAACTAATATGTGACAGATTGTACGAGACAGTCAGACAGCACAGTGTAAAATATCTGTACGATTGTGCGTGCAGTCTAAACTACTACTACTTCTACTTCTCTGGCTATTACGGACTACATACTCCAGAATTACACCTGGAATAATTAATCCCCTGAGCAGGATTCGAACTAGCGACCCGTGTTCGAACAGTCTAAGGCAGCACGCTCCCGAGATGTGCAGCCACTGTGACTGCCTATCCAGCAACCAAAAGATTAAACCACAATCGTAACAATACAAATATTTCTGTAGTTCTTAACTGGCGTCGAACTTGGTCCCGCCTAAGGAAAGAGCCTCAAAATATGCGTGTTTGTAAGTTCTGAAGAAAATATCCGGATCAAAGAGAAATGAAGTAATAAAGCACTGGATAATTTTACAAAAGGGGAAGCTTCGTAAGTATATATTCACTTCATGTTCTTAGGGTGTTTCAGACAATAAGGATGAGAGGCTAGCATAAGTGAAAAATAAATGTTGGTAGCACGCATGAAGGAAGGGGCCCACTTGGGAGACCGAAGAATGGAGAGAAACATAGTTCTAAAACGGATACTGGAGAAAAAATGTGTGATGGCGTGAACTGAATTGAACTACCCCAGGCTGGAGTCCGCTGAAGGTTTTTTTTTCTATTTTCTTTTGTGAACAAGATAATGAACCTTCCAGTTTCAGTACTTTGTGACTATCCAAGTTTAAACTTTACACTGAAGAACTAGTAACCCGACCTTCGTTAACTTCAAGTTTCACAGCGCCATATTTGCTTGCATTTAAAATGCCCACTAGTACAGATTGTATGCATACGCCCAAACGAGGGGGGTAACCGGGCAATGTGCCCAGGCCTCTAACCTGGGGGGGACCCAAGTATACCCTTATTATTTTTAAAAAATGTAACTAAGTAATATTTTGGGAATTCTATTTAATTGACTTGTCGACTTGTTAGTTTTGGAACTTCGTCGATATTCGTTTGACAGACAAACTAATTTCTGAAATATTTATATTAAATATAGTCGTCACATAATTGTATATATATGGCTTTCAGAATAGAGTGGGGGGCCCACATTTGTGACCGGCCTGGCTCCACCTCATCTCTCTCATGCTCTGCGTATGTAGATAAAATATTAACTATAATAACACAAACAATAACTCTCTACTATTACATGCCATGGGTTCAATTCCCATCAGGGACGGACAGTGTTCTTTTCTCCTCCTCAGACCGGGTCTGGGGCCCATCTAGCCCCCTCACCAATGGGTATCGGAGAGCCCCCTTGACGCAGATAGATCGGAGTGTGCAGTTGGCGATTCACCTCCACCTGGTGCCGAGGTTAAGAATGCGTGGAGCTATACCTCAACTCCCTCACACATCTTCATATCATGGGTTTAATGAAGCGTGACGACTTCCTCTTACACTACTAATTACATATTAACTATCTGGCTTTTGCTGTTCCATATAAATTATACAGATGGACATTGGTTGTAATTGAAAGTGTAGATATATGCTTAATTTGACACACGATTCACCCATATTTTTATGCTGTCGAATATGTTCACGTGCCGGCCTCAATGTTGCAATGTCTCGTTAATAAAACAGTGATTGGTAGGTTTATTCCGTTCTCTGTTAATGTTTTATGTTGCATATTCTATTTGTTACATTCAAATTACACTGTATTCATTATTTGGGTTCTTAATGCTTCCCATCTGCCCCTGTCGTGATGCACAGTACAGGTAATTACTCCAAATCCTGGCGCTGACCGTTTGCAGCGCCATTAACAGCTCTATCTGTCGACAATTCGGAAAATAACTGGATACTGGCAGACAGATTTAAGTCAACACTTCTCGTGGCGAGATATAAAGAATGATACGGGATTATGGCGAACACGGGTCGTGACATAGCTCAGGCGATTAGTCGCTGGCGGTCCGAGTTCAATCCAGCGTCAGTTCATGTGGGATTTGTGGTAGACAAAGGGGCACTGTGATAAGTTTCGTCCGACTACTCCGAATTTCCTTGCCAATTTTCATTCTAGTTAAGCACCATTTCTCATATCTTTCACGAGGAGCTGCTACAATAGACCATTAACGGTCTAAGTACCAATGAATTCAGTCTCACTCGGCCTCAAGTTACAAGGAAAAAGGAAATGCGAGTGGAGCGATGTGCCTCCAACAGGCTCGAAGCCTACACACATTTTGCAAAAGTGATCTTTACGGTTTTCAATACTTCAATTGTAGTGCTGTTTGTTTGCTGTGTAATACAGCTGCAAAACTAATTACAATGAAGGTATCATGTTGCAAAGTCATAATTCGTTTCACAGTTTGGTTAAATAAACATCACATCCAAAAATGCTGCGAAGTGAAACAGTGGAACTTACCGACATCTGCATTTTATAACACGTACAAACCGTCGGTTTTTTTTGTTTGTTTTTTTTTTGTGACAAGTTGCCTAAGTTCAATTCCAATCCATCTAAATTAAGGATTACACTAGTCCAATACAGACCAAAATTAAATTCGCATGACAGCTCATAATACAGATCGCCCACACGACATTCTGACGAAATTCGATAAGTCTGTACATTGTCATTTTTCCAGACTGTAAACGTGAGAAAAGAAACAATGGCTGACTACGGGGTTATTCGTAGTAAAAGAAGCAACAAACATGTTCAGTGTAAGAACGGCCTTAATGATATTGTTTCTCTTGTGGTTTGGAGTTCACGTGTGTTGTTACGAGGTCCGTTTGTTCTTACACATTTCAAATGCACTAATTACCTTCCAAGTATCATTCTTTCCTTCTTCAGGAACGTTAATCCATACGGATATCCGTATCGATGTGGGAGATAATCACATCGATATGCATTTTTTTGCCCGTTTCGTGCAAATCTAAATTCCCAAACGCCTAATTACATTCAGCCTTGAAACAATTTGTTGTGCTTTTTAATAATATTGGTACAGTTCGCAGAAAAATCCAAGAGATTCAAACTACCTTTAAAATGAGTAATAACCAGGGCCCGGATTTTGATGACATGTCATATTTTTTCCCTTGTACCCTATGCGATGCTCTTAAATATATAAATCTCGGATATGAGCTGCTGGTTACAGAAATGTAAATTTTATATGTATTTTTTGTCATTTTTTGACATTCTTAGGTTTAAGGTCAATTTTCATTTGGGGGGTAATATTTTGGTAAATTGTTGGACTTTTATGGGCATTTCTCGTCATTTTTGGCCATTTTAGGGAATTTTTCTTCATATGTTTTCTAAAACGTGAACAACATGGAAGCGAAGTGTTCTTTCTTTTCTCCTTTAGGTCACTTTTCTGGATTTTTTCGGTCATTTATAGGTCATTTTTTAATATTTTCAGGTCATCAAAATCCGGGCCCCGAATATTACATTTTTGGGTCATATTTTAGGTCATTTTTCTGGATTTTTTGGTCATTTTATAGGTAATTTTTTAAATATTTTCAGGTCATCAAAATCCGGGCCCTGGTAATAACTGTCAAGAGTTAGAAACCTTTAGCTCTGAAACTGTCTGCTCCGAAAATATGCAGTATATAAAAAGTGGAGGTAAAGTTTTCTCTGTGACTGATTATTTAAGCACCATGTCATGATGTCGGGGAGAAGAGTGGATGCATACCTCCACGCATTCTTAACATCAGCGCTATAAGGAGGTGAGTGTCAGCTTTAGGCCCGGCCGCTTTACCCACGGGTAAGTCCTCGATAACCACTGGTTAGGAGGCTGGGTGGGCCAAAGATCAGGACGAAAGCTGTGGGAAAGAGAAAAGGGAAAATCTCTTTCCCCTGGCTAGAATCGAACCCGGTTCGTAAGTCGTCCAGCCCGTAGATGTCACTATACCGACTGAACTATCAAGATCTCAAAACAAAATCAACTGTAAAATCTGAAATGCGTAAAAAAGTAACAGTACTTTGTAACTACAGTTTCAATATAGGCGAAGCAATACAACAAAGAGAGAAAACTAGCGTATACCACGGAGATTGCACCAGTAAAACTTTCTGGGAAATAAGTGATACGTATGACACTGTGGCATACAGACCCGTTGCTAGGAAACGACCGCGAAATAAGAAACAATACAACAGCCGTTGCTAAGTTGCGGATGTGAAAACAAGCATGATTCGACGGCAACAACTGCATTTCAATAGAGAATCGGGGCTTTCTGTGCGACCCGTTCCGAGATGTTATAATTATGACAAGTTTTGAGTTGCAGTTAATAAGAGGACTGCCGTTGGAAGCTGTTATCAAGCAACGGCAGTAAAGACGTGTCTGTGAACACCAGCGTGTGTGTGTGTGTGTAACAGCGAACTGTACAGTGTTGTAACGCGCTGTATCAAACATTCCAAAAAATCCGATCAACACCCCAAACCCGTCTAAAGCCACTCCATCAACTCGCGACAATACGAATATTCAGATTTCATTAAAGCAGAATCCAGCTCGTGCATAATTGCATATGAAGAAATTAACAAATATAATGTGAGTTTAATTCATCTTCAAAACTGTTACTGGATTTATTTATAACGAGGTACATAAAGTACGGCTACGTGACTATTAACAGCTGTCCCATTGGGATATAGGACTCTTTAGCAGGTCATGCTCAGATTCTTGTTAACAGGAGTATCACATCTGTCATGAATCAGAATATAATAAAAATTGCCATAACAAGACCATACATTCTTAATTATTGTTGGATCTGCTTATATTCAACTGAATTCGAAAAACTGCGAAAATCCGATGACAAATCATGCTGACACATTCGTTATCAGAAGAATTTATGAAATTAAAATGTCTGAATTGAGCATACATTTTGGGAGTATTTTAACCCCCTTCATAACCTTTCGGTCCTAAAACTGGTCCACGTTTGAAAGTCATCTTCGATAACATACCGGGTCGTCATTTCTGACACAGACAAACATCTCTCTGTGGCTTCTCTCCGAACAAGCGGTCTCAAATGACTAGGTATTTGTTGTTTATCAGGACACGTGACGGCGAGCTTGCCGCCTTCGGACTATTCACTGTGTGGCCACATGTTTGCGGCCAGTGAGTGTCAAAGTACAAAAGCGGCTCCGATGTAACTCATACGAATGTTGCCTCCAAGTCGAAATGCTTCGGAAATTGGATATGATAAAGCTGTCCCTTTGCGACGAGCTGAGCACCCGCCCAAGGAGACCTACCGAATGTGTAAGATCTAGAAAAACCGAAGTGAACGGAGAAGTTCATGGAGGTAGGCCTAGGCCCAATGGGACTTTAGTGCCAAGGGGAAAAAAAAACTGTCCCTGGGCTTAATTAATCAAGCAATAGATCATGAAGATATATGGGGTAGAGGCGGTATAGCTTTTTTTTTCCCCTTGGCACTAGAGCCCCAGTGGGCCTTGGCCTACCTCCATGAACTTCTCCGTTCACTTCGGTTTTTCTAGATCTTAAGACATATGGTAGGACTCCTTGGGTGGGTGATCAGCTCGTCGCAAAGCCTCTATCTGTACACTACACAGAAAAACGCACACACACAAACTAAACATCCATGCCCTGAGTGGGATTCGAACCCACGATCCCGGCTTCCGAGCGAGCGAAGACAGTGCATGCCTTAGACCGCTCGGCGGTATAGTTACCATACTTGATTTTCGTACTATATGGAGGTGAGTGGCCAGCTTCACGACCCGGCCGCTTTACTCCCGGTACCCGTTAGACAGGAGACTGAGTGGGTCCCAGAGCCGGTTTGGACACTGTGGAGAATCGAAAATCGGGCTGTCCAGCCTGCAGCCCGTCGGTATACTGACTGAGCCATCCCGGCTCCTGTTGACAACTTGTATAGGGGAAATAAAGGGGTGCAAACACCCCTCCCCAGCCCCAATGCATTCTTAGTCACGGGCACCAATAATGTTTTACCGTAATACACAAATCTACTGTTGCAAATATGCAACTGTATAGTCTAAAGTAACATTTTCGTGTGCTTCATAAACACACAGCTTACAGAATATTTATTTACGTAAGGTTCTAGATGTTTAACTTCGCTTATTACATGTTATAGCGATCTGCTTTCTGCGTGACGGGTTGGCTTCTTGTGCTGTGCACTTGATGTCCGACCTCTTTAAAGATGCTGATTGTCACACTGACCACTAATTGGTGGATGAAAAGATTAAAAATAAACTATACATACGTACAATCCCTTACTCGAAACCCTGTATGAACTCTACGCCGGACAGTAACCACACCCCGCTTCCCTTTACTTAAAAAGCGGAACGAACCACAGGAAACATTCATAATCTTTACACACACACACACACACACAGACAGAACGGCCCAATTCAGCATGGGTTGATATGAACACACCACTGCAACAAGCTAAGTACACATTAATTGAATAGCATAAACATATAATATATAGTAAGTAATACAGTCCTTATATTATATATACGGTATGCCGGTCACGGTAGCCGAGCGGTCTAGGCATGTACTGTCTTCGCTCGCTTGGAAACCGGGATCGTGGGTTCGAATCCCACTCAGGGCATGGATGTTTAGTTTGTGTCTGTGCGTTTTTCTGTGTTTGTGTACAGGTAGAGGCCTTGCGACGAGCTTATCACGCGCCCAAGGAGTCCTACCGAATGTGTAAGATCTAGAAAACCCGAAGTGAACGGAGAAGTTCATGGAGGTAGACCTAGGCCCACTGGGGCTGTAGTGCCAAGGGGGAAAAAAATACAGCATACATAATTATTAAACAATACAATTACTACATATTACAGAAAACACCCACACCTGATAAACACATGCAGCGCGGCTGAATCAACAATATCATGAACTCTTCCATCATCATCACTGGCAAAACAGCCTCTTTTAGCCACAGCCTTCCTTAGAAGATTCTGTCAGACTTCTCCATTCCGTTGTGAGGCACACCATCCGGTTTTCACTTCTTTGGATTTCGCAACACTGTTCTTTTTTTTACAAACAAAGGTCGTCAGTCATGCGTTTATAAACCTTTCAAGATTTTAAATTTCACAGATAAGAATGCATTCATATGCGGCATACTAATATTACAGTGCAACAATTTTAGCAAGAGTGCACACACCTGATGATGGCCGCATGAGGCCGAAACATGCCGCAATCAGATATATGAAACCCGAAAAATAAGTGATGCGTTTAAAGACGGTGGTTACACGCATGTAGAAACGGCAACTATACGTAAACTAGCAAGTCTGATAAGAAGAAATTCTATATATATGAGTATCTGGAAACCAGGTGATATAGAAGCCACGGAACAGTATAATCTGAAACCGATTTCCAGCTTTGGAGAACTTCACTGCTAATCTGGGCATAAAACTCGACTGGAGAATATCTTCCGTGGGTCATTTGACGAGACTATGTAGCTCTGGATAACAAGATGACTGGTGAATAACGAATTGGTGCACGTGTGAAAGGAAGCGGTCACGGCCTAACGGAGGTACTTCCCCGGGATTTACGTGGGTGAACTGAGGAAAGATCCTCAGACAGGACTGAGATTCGAACCAAACATCTCCAGCATATACGTCTACAGCGTTATTGCTAGATCAACCTGTTCTGTGGCTAAGGAAAGTACAGCAATTACTTCAGGGTGGATTAATCTTTAAACGCACGGAGCAAACTGACTTCAGCAGTAACGATTACGAAATACAGTACGTTCAAGAGGAAACCGGTTGAAAGAAGGCAGGGGCACCGACTAGCCTGAGATTTGTCGTGGTTTTCCTCAGTCCTTCCACGCAAATGACAAGGTAATACCTCAAATTAGGCCACTTCCCCTCCCTTCCATATAATTTCCAATTCATTCCTTCTACATGCACTTACAGTACTGATAACTTCAATAAATAACACAAAGGGCTGCAACCGTGGAAGGAATCCATTACTGTACCTATTTATAAAAACAGCACTAAACGCGGGTCTAGTAATTACTGATGCATGTTATCAACTGCCGACATTTCATGCGACATTTTTCTGTCAAGGCTAACTTCATATGCATCTTTGGCGTAGACTTTGGCGTAAGGGACTGCTGCAGTTTACACGTTCTGCAATCCGCAGTCATAAGAGAAGGAACGGAGGTAAAACAGCACAGTACATCAGCTGAATGTATTATTTATAGTACAATTTCACACTGAATGCGGTATAATCTTGAAACTATTTCGGCTAATTTAAATGTGTTTAAACGAAATCCATATTGAAATTCGTATATGTGAATATATGTTCAATGCATTTCCTACAAAAACACACCTAAGTTGTCACGTCGTGCAGTTACCGCTGTGATAACCTCAAATCCAGCATGATGGTTTCGCCATTATTTTTCGACTCTGCTTTACACTGCGTCATCAGGAAGGTTCAAGAAACTCAGGAGGGGATGAAACTTAATGAGACGCATTGCATTCTGGTCTATGCTGATGATGTTGATGTATTAAGCGAAAACTTGCAAAAGAGATACACAGAAGCTCTACTAAGCCTTGGTAATCAGGCAGGTCCGGTGGTAAACACAGAAACAAGAAGTGTGTGTTCTTGCCTTGCTATCAGAATGCAGGACAAATTTGCGTTATAATAAATCCTGCGCAAATGTGGTAAAGTGCAAATATTTGAGAACGTCACTAACACACAAAAAATTGTGTTCAGGAAGAAACTGCTACCGCGCTGAACAATAATCTTGTGGACCCAAGGAAGAGGAAATAACAGGGGACTGGAAAACCCCATATAATGAGCAGTTTCATAACATGCACACTTCACCAAATATCGAAGTGAAAAGTTCCATCGTCTGGGTTATAACACCGTGTAGTTCGCTGAAAGTCAGATGTTTCGGAGGAACGTATCGCCTCCACCTTCAGCTAAGAAAATTCAAGCAAGAAACCAACATTAACTAATATTTTCTTGCTTCCAGGTTCATGTTGATTTCTTGTTTGTCTTACTCCTCAACCCTGAAGATGGAGGCGATGTTCATCCGAAACTTCAGTTGAAAACTATTCATAACCACCTCTGTGAGAACATCTAATCCTAAATACAGGATGACCAAACCAAAGGGAATGACATGGGCGGGCCAAGTAACGTACATGGCAGAGATGAGAACCTATACAATGTTTCGGACCAAAATGCCCAAGGAGAGAGACCACCTGGAATACCCAAGCGTAAAGGAAAGGATAATATTAAAATGGTGGGAGAGTTTGATCTGAATTCATTTGCATAAGAATAAGAACCAGTGGCAACGCATTTTATTCAACGTAACGATTTCTGTATTACCTGAGAGAATATCAGACAGTAAAGACGGGCTCTGACCATGTGTTTAGGTACTTACTTATGATCTGATCTGTGGGACGCCGATAAGGTTTGACTTTATCTTCACGCAGTTGGCGCTAAACGGGACCGTTACGAACCAATTAAATTCGTCTGGCGACGTTTAATGTGGACATCGAAATACGTCAAATATTTTCGGTGAAGATATGAGCTGGGAGGCAGACGAACAAGATGAATACTTCTCTCAGTGCTGTGTCGAAACAGCGCATAATAAGCAATGTATTAATCGTACCGCTGCAATCAGCTTCTAGGATCGTTTCAAATTATTCGTATCCACCTGTCCATCCATGACACAGATCCAGACACAACGCTTTTATATTTACATCTGTTATTGAAATCTATCGGTCACGTTGATTTCTGTTGCAAATTTGTCTACATGAGCTCCCGCTTCGCATGGCCTGCATGTATTTCTAGATTATGTTAAAAAATGCTTTGGAGAAGTTACAAGCCTCCGCTTATGCAAATGTTACATATATTTCTCAGATGTGAAAGTGTTTTGGAGAAAGAGAAAGTGCATCAGCCTGGCACTGTGTGTGGGGGGGGGTCACAGAGATTATGGTAACATATTATGGCATGAGATTGAGATCACGGCTTATGAGAGATACACTATGGTGTTAAGAGTGGTTATGGTGTCTGAGGAATGCCTTGATATGATGTGGTGAGGGGGATTATGATTGGAGAACAGATATATGTGGCGGGAAGTGTTAAGTGGGGGGGGGTGTATTTAACACAGTGTACCTGTGTGGTGTGCGACAGTTTACAGAGTATGTGTTCACGAGAGTGTCCTTGTGTGGTGTGTTAAGAGACTACCGTGTGAATGTGAGAGAGACAGACAGGTGTATGTTTGCAACTATTGCGAAAAGCAGATGACAATGCAAACCTATATTTCTTCCGAGTTTCCGGAAGCATGCAAAACAAGCGAGTATAAAATCTGAAATTTGCTGCTGCTAGCGATAACAAGAATGTCTCTGAAATGCTCCAGTCACGCGTATAAGGAACCCTGAATAAGGCGCCGACATGTTAGAGGAAATGATCACAGCAACAGAATCGTCATTCTACAATAAATCAGAGAGTAACTTATCGGCCCGTCATATAACGCTGACGAAATATCGATCCCAATTTCCACAGATTATGCAGAGAATGGGGGGAGGCTTAACAAGGGAAGACACCGTTTATTTTTTAGCTTACAGACAACAAAAAATGTTCCATTTTAGTAACATTACACTATGAAGAAAGCAGTCTTCTGGGATGTGACGCCGTGTAGATATTGTGTTAACCGACGTTTCGGAGGAATGTATCGCTTCCATCTTCAGGGAGGATGAAAAAAAAAGAAAATCTGCCAGCGAGAAAAGAGCGTGAGCAGGTGCTAATGTCGAGTCGGTTAACGCGCTATCTAGACGGCGCCACATCCCAGAAGACTGCTTTCTTCATAGTCACCGCCGGGATAACCTCAAATTTTGCAACATTACATTATGATTACAAATTTCGAATATGGACTATATTGCATCCGTACATAGATACAGAGCTAACCCATCGGTAAAAAAATCAACATAGTAAAGTAAGTAAAGCTATCCCTGTAACAGGCCGTGAAGGCCCATAGGGTTATGAGACGTTGAGGGTCCCACATTATCTAGACAATCGGCTCAAAGATGGCGGTAAGATTGTCGTCCTTACGCCCCCGGCCGCGCTTCACTCCCCAGGAAAATCATTTAATTAATTCCTGGTACTCATTTCTGTTAGAGGCTGAGTCGACCCAGGGCCAGAGTGCTGCCGGAAGGATTAGGCCACTTGAAAAAAATCCAATGATCTCATCGGGACTTGAACCCGCGACCTTCCGGCTTGTAGCATAGTACCTTAACCACTACGCTACGGCGTAATCAACATATCGAAAGAAAAATATCTGATACTTAAATACAGATACATCGTGTGCATGGATACTTGCCACGCGTAACAACATAGTCTATTCCCTCTTAATCAAAACGATAAGTAAAACTGACTGGACATCCAAAGCAACATTCGTGCAAAAGTGTATTTATTTAACGCTGCTAGTTACAAATTCTGTGTACCACAAGCCGAAGTTATCTAGACAAGCTTCATCCAGTTCTTCCAACGTATCTCCCTAAGATTCGTCTTAATGTTATCCTTCTCCCTCCTCGAGTTTCCAATTGACCTAAACAGCGTTGTTTTTTTTTCCTTGGCACTACAGCCCCAGTGGGCCTAGGCCTACCTCCATGAACTTCTCCGTTCACTTCGGTTTTTCTCGATCTTACACATTCGGTAGGGCTCCTTGGGCGGGTGATCAGCTCGTCGCAAGGCCTCTATCTGTACACAAACACAGAAAGACGCACACACACACAAACTAAACATCCATGCCCTGAGTGGGATTCGAACTCACGATCCCGGTTTCCAAGCGAGCGAAGACAATACATGCCTTAGACCGCTCAGCTACCGTGACCGGTCGGTTCCAGATTACAGAACTTATTACAGCTGTCTGTTCCGTCTCGTTGTAAATGTAACAACGGGACCACCTCCCATTAGTGAAATCTTACTTCTGTCTAAATAAAGTTTTTGTTAATAATTAGGCTCCTCTTAATGAGCGGTTACACTACCTTGTTTGTTTTTAGAATAAAGCCCCGCAGATTTAATGGAGAATCAAGACACTCTGGTACCAGTATTCTTCAACCTACATCAGCAAGGCTACCCAGACTATTAGCGCCATATCGCTAGTTGAGGGACACAAGACGCGGCGGCGTCCCACCAAACTAGTCTATTGCGGAGTAGGTCAACCTCTCCGACTAGCAGCGAGCAATCCGCAGCTGTCTAGTAAGTATTTTGCGAAAACGACCACATACACAAACCGGTTTCCTTTCCACAAAAGCAACATACCAGTTTTACTAAGGCCAGCGGTTTCCACGTGTCAACATACTAAAATATCTCAAAGCACACCAATTCATACCCCACTGCAAAGTCCTGAATACGTCTGCGTTCTTACCACCTATCACATGCCTTTACGTTTCTCATTTCATGTGGGTGCGTGCGCGCGCGCGCATTACAATCCGCAGAAATAACAGGTAAACATTTTAGAATCGAAGAATATGTAATAAGACACAAAATGTCACCGTCATCATCATAGCCATCAGCAAGAATACCGCACATTAAGCTCTTGACCGGTTCTTGTTACAAACATTAAAAATTATTCTTTAATTCTTTGTAACTTCCACCCTAGACGTTTCAAGATTCAGCTTTCAGATATTCTAGTTATTTCCTTTTAAGGGCCGCGCCATAGCTCAAGCGGTTAGCCGCTAGCTTCTCACCGCGGAGGCCCGGGTTCGATCCCGGGTCTGGTCAAGTGGGATTTGTGGTGGACAAAGTGGCGCTGGGGCAGGTTTTCTCCGAGTACTTCGGCTTCCCTTGCCAATCTTCATTCCACCAATTGCTCCACAGTCACCCTCACCTATCATCTGGGGCTGGTACAGTAGGCCAGAAGTGGCAGCAGTACAAGGGACTTAGTCCCACTCCACTAGCAATAGAAAAAATATTTCACTGTTGTATTCATACCTGTCAGTGTTTCTCAAACTCCTCCGTTCCGGAGCAGTTCTGCTGTTGGAATCATTAGACCTAAAAAACGTATATGTTATGGGCCACGTTTATGTTACTCCAAAGTGAAAGACATGTTTAACTGAATCCCTGGAAGAGTTGGGCAATCAAAATGAATTCGTGTACTTGAAGAGAAGTAAATATGACTTGTTTCGCTGGCAAATCATACGTGTAGTTTCAGTACTTTAACGAGTTCTTAACCATTATTCTACTTAACCGAATTACCACAAAACTAGTCAGAAATAAAATAAGAGAAATGGTTAGTTTCCACTTCACATTGTATTAGGGTGAGGAATGCCGAAATTCTGGAGAGATGGCTGGAAGCTGTATCCTTATGATGCCTGCAACACCGTATCCGATGAATTTTATATACCTTAAAATGTATACACTTTCTCGGAATTTCTAGATATTCCTGTAGGAAACTGCATCAGAATTCAGCCAAAATGAACTCCAGAGCGAAATGATGAGGTGATGTCTATCACAGCACCGTAATCTTTACACGGACACATCTTCGGGTATTTCAGCAACTGAAATTTGGTTTCTCGCCCCGGGTGCTTCTCCGCAAAGGATGGGAAGTGGTCCAAAAACGTGCGCTGCAAGCCATTCAAATGTTGGCTACTGCCATTGAAAAGCATTTCCTCCAACTAGCGTTCGAAT
The DNA here is from genome assembly GCF_002891405.2 of Cryptotermes secundus. Taxonomy (NCBI): domain Eukaryota; kingdom Metazoa; phylum Arthropoda; class Insecta; order Blattodea; family Kalotermitidae; genus Cryptotermes; species Cryptotermes secundus. Next base: position 306,128 of record NW_019772127.1, on the reverse strand, counting down.
TCTGCCAAGAAATCAGTCAAAGCTGGAAAGTGTTCAAATTTCTTGCCCTCTACACCGTTCAAGTGTACGGTGGTGAGAAGCAATTCTGTCCCGTGTAATGAACATGGCGGGAGACCTTGCAGACAGACGTTTGAGCAAATGTTTGCCAAACATACTTGTTTCTGTAACTATGAGGTACTTTTAAACAGTATGGCATATGGCGTGGGTGGTCTACAACGTAACAGAGATTTGTGAACGTAGCAAATAAAACTGACAAGCATTTTCACCGTCCAGGGCCCTTATTTGTGTGCAGCCACGATACTATTGTGCAGTCACTGCCCAATTGCGCACGAAGAAATTTAAGCAACATCGGGTCAAAGCTTTAGCGCGATTTACTACTTTTATATCGCTTCATTCAGCTGGTTTTGCATTCCTCACAAATTCATTTTACATACCTGTATAATAATAATAATAATAATAATAATAATAAGCTTGTTATCTTAGAGGCCATATTTTACAATAACCTGAATACGTCCTTTTCTTCGTCAAAGACAACAGACCAAAAACACTGTCATAGAAATCTGGATAATATTCGCATGCTCTTTGGCAATAGGGACTCCAGTTAACTTCCAAGAGCTTCGGCTTCATGGCATCATCTTATCGTGTGCTTACCAATGGAGCACACACTGACTGGTCGAGCAGCCTGGTAACAACAGAATTTTATATTCCCATGGTCGTGACCTTGAAGAATACTGTCCTCTAGGATACGACGCCGTGTAGTCTGACAGGAGTTTATAGACGATTCGGAGAACTGGGCTGCATCCCTGCGCTACCACCCCTGCCGTTATTCCTTATGTTTCTGTGGCTCCATCTACACATGCAAAGACATACATACTTCTGCCAACTTCCACGTACATGTCAATATCTCCATCAGCAGTGCGGCTTTCTTGAGATCTACAGCACAGCAAATCTTCCACAGTTCTATTCTGGAAACAGTAATGAACAAATAAAAGTAACGCTGCTAGTTCGTCGATTTGCAAGGAAAAGCCATAAGATGATTATGGGTCCCAGACACTATTTCGTGTTCTCTGCCGGCTGCTCGTAGATCTTAATGCGACTATGAAAAATCTGTTCGACAGCTGAATCTTCTCTTTCGCCCGCTCATACATTACACGTTCTGCCATTTCGACAGTACACAGTTCAATCAAGTTAACGGAAATTGTACGAATGAGCTTTTAAACGCAAGTGCAATACAATAACTCAGACTGGAGGAGGTCGCGGTTGTGGTTTCGTTGCAATTCTGTATATCAGGCTTTCGTCCAGAAGTCACATGAAAGGGGTGCTTAGTTTCAAGACGCCTACTAAGTTTAGCACAAAACATAAAACTGTTCCATACTTCGTAACGCAACACACTGTACATCAAGAGCATTTATATCATCAGTGCTTGTAAACAGCAAAGACAAATAAGACTGACGGCACTTCCGCTTTTTACTGCACCTGCAGCAGTGTCGCTGTGGTAGGCTGACGATGTGAGTGGATCATCCCAGACGGTGCTCTGCGTTGATGACGCTGAAACACGAAATTTTCTTGCCACTTCGGTTCCACCTTCGGCCGTGCTGGATTCTTTGTACATCTCTTCAGACACCGGTCCATGGTAAATATAAAAGCGTTTATAGTTGCTACAGGTCATAGCACTTGAAGGAAATGAGTTACAGGAATGAAAGTAAAGTAAACTGTCCTTATTTATTGTTCGCCATTGAGAAATATCGACACAACAGCAGCTCTGACAAAACTAAACACTACTCGTTCAAAACAACGATTCATGCATGTCTGTGCAGCGCAAGCTCGGCAGTAAACGTAACAAAGTACTGCGGATTCTTCTTTTATTTACTGTCGCGCGTTCATTTGGCAAGCACGTGTTAGGCACTGTGAGTTCCGTAAATAGAGATTTCTAGTAGCAGTGCCAATTCAACGTATCGCACAATTAAAGCAGAATTCTATTTCTTTTAGCGATATAGTATATGCCATTCATAAACGAAATGTTGAGAATAACTGCTGATATTCTGAAAAAAAAACGCAGTATGAAATATTGTAAAGAAATTGTAAAACATGGAGGGACAAACAATTTTGCAACGAAACAACAGAATAAGTAGAGGAAATGAAGAACTCACTAAATTTTGTGGACTACTGTTAAACACGGCTTCACGGCACACTTCTTAACAAAATGTACACTAGGGCCGCCTCCTTCCAAATCTCTTCCGGCTTACGTACATGGACTTCTTCAAACCGTATTTTTGCCTTAATCAAAACAATGCCTTTACATATGTGACGAGCCAACTAACAATGCAGTTACTTCGCCTAGCAAAGGACTACGTCACAGCAGTAAGATTGCTGATCCTAATTTGGGGGTACTTCGTTCGAAGTTCGATGTTTTCATGTTATACTCAATTCCTTCGGGAGAGCTTCTGAATGGTACCTAACCGCTTCAAATTCTAAAACAGAGATATCGCGTTCACACAACGCTGTTCTCACCTGATAATAATGTATTTACTGCTAAAAATAATTAATAAGAAGAAACAGGTGCCCTCGCCTTCACAAGGTATAATTTCTGTGGATTACCGATCTAAAAATCCGAGTTACCATGACATTAAATTGGGTAACACACTTGACTCAGCACTGATAGAATATTGCAGCGGAATTATTAATAATTCTTAATTTAATTTTTGAATCACACCCATAGCCGTTTATACAGCCTTCCCGATATATCCTTCATGTAACACAGCCTGTCTTTTTAATGAAGTCGCAGGCCTTATTTTAAAATAGTTACATGATAAAACGAAAGTTATATTACTGGCCCGCAGATCGGATCTCTTGACTAACGTGTGTCAAGGTTCTTCTGAAAAATGACGTTACTTACTTAATCCATTCATTAAATACCTTACGGTGTCGAGGATTTTTTTTCCCCATTTTGGTCATTTTACAGACGGTAGGACTCCTTGGACGAGTGATGAACTCGATACAAGGCCTCTAGCTAAACACAGGACAACATAAACACGAAATAAACACATGTGCATTCGAACCCACGATCCTGGCTTCTGAGCGAGCAAAGACAGTATATGCATTAGACTGCTCGGCTACGGTGACCGGCAAAAAATTACCATACAACAGATCAAAATTTCTCTCACACACTTCAACATAACAAGCAGATTCTGGGGTTCTTGCCGCAATATCATGTCTTCGCGACTTTACGACGATTATGATAGACTGGTACCCCAAATACATACAAACATGGGCACTTATCTACCAAACTACACGCTTTCACATGTCAGATGATCATAATCATCTGACGCTTCAGTACCCGCGTGCATGCCAGAGATAGGCCTATGGGCTATGAAGCTGAGAACGCGTCACATCAACCCCCACCCCCACCCCCCACCCAAATGAATTCGAGCAGTCGTGGACAGTTTTCGGATAGCCAGCATCTGGAAGTCAGATTAGAGCCCGGGCCATCTACATTACGAAGTAACAGAACTAACCCCTACACCTAGATATTTGATCTGCAAGATCATATTATAAACCCCTGCAAAGCTCGTTTCGTCAGTCTTGGAGTCCAGCATTGTCTTAAATTCACCTGCGCAGAAATAAACCTGTCCTGTAATTCAAGGACGTGTGACTCAAGTACAGTGATGTGGCCAACAACCATAAATGTCGTTAACTCCATTTTTTCTCTGGTCCGTGAATAAGTAATATGATACCTGTTTACTGAAACCACGAGGCCCCCAAGTTTACATTCTTTTGAGGAACGCGTAACCTGAAAAGTAATAAGGCGACTACCCAAAAGGGCGGCGTCCCGAGACCAGTTGCAATCCACGGCACCTACCCATTTAATTTCCTCAGAAAATAATTAAACTCCACCGGAGTATGTTTCTGATGGTGTCGAAAGAATGGAAGGCCACGTGCTCATTTCAAACTGTTCTCGTATTACTTATTTTACTCATTGGGAGTACAAAGGTGACCTCCAAATGGGCCACAATTGTATTACAAATGCTTCCTTTCATATTTTTCATACCTTAATCACCACATACGTAAGTAGTTATAAACGCCCTAGATATAACGATACAGGACAACGTAGGCGGCATAGCGGCTGGCTACGGGCTGGACGATCGAGGGGTCGGAGTTCGGGTCCCGGTAGAATCAAGAAATTTTTCCTCTTCACGTCTAGACTTGCTATGGGGCCCACCCTGCCTCCTATCCAATGGGTACCGGGGGCTCTTTCCCAGGGGGTAAAGCGGCCGGGGCGTGAAGCTCACCACTCACATCAATCTAGTGCCGATGTCAAGAAAATGTGGATCTATACATCCACTCCCCCATACGCCTTCATGGCGTAATGCTTAACTGGTTAAGCACATGGGCAACTTTACTTATACAGGAAGTCACGTATCAATATTTGTATGATGAACGGTGCTAGAGAAAAGCAGTAAGGTCCATTTCAGCCCAATGTACAATGGATTTAAACTGGAATAACATGAACAAAAACAAAACAATCCACTGCTCCTAGTTTAGAAACGCCCTCTCCTAACACAGGATTTCATCGATATCTGTTCAGTATTTTAGGAGCTCAAGCATACTGTCGTATGTCCGCTGAAGGCCTGAAGAAAAGCCGATTGCTAGGTTACGGCACAGTAAAAGCCACGTCAGCTCAACAACAAAGTCACACAAGAGAGGAATTGCGGGAAGCGGTGTTCTCTGTGGGCCCGTGCAGAGGCTATACTTGGAGAATGGAAACACATCTAAGTCACTGGAAATTTTCCAAGGCGCACACCCCTTCACGATTTGCACATGGCTTCTAAACTTCCGTACTTGTGTGATGATATGACAAAATTATGCATGCAAAAGGGCGAAGTCATATGAAATCATGAAAATGAAAATATTGGTAAACATTGGACGAGGCGAGCCCGACAGACGACATATAAGGGGGCTTAAACTTGGCGGCGGTCAAGCATACGACCATTCATTCATCAAGTGACTTGACTGCCGTTGGTGCGGGAGCTACTGAAGATAGGGCATCATCTGCTGTACTGAGCCTGGATTGACAGAGGCCCCCCTATATATTGTATATACACATATACTTCCAATAACATGTATAACATGTAAATATACTGTACATACTGACAAATGACTTATTACTGCTGACTGACCCGTCCTCTCATCAGCGTCCCACATGGACAGGACATTATCTGTCATACAGGAGCTAATATCCGGTCATGAGCCCCAAATGGGGATCAACACTAAGACAGGCTGACTGAATGAACATCAGTCACAACGTGACTTTGACTCTGATTTGAGATAATTCATTTAAATACAAGGGACTTAAACTTGGAGGGGCAATCTTACGACCGCTCAAGTGACTAAGTTGCCGTTGTAGCATTAGATACGTAAGATAGGCATGATCTTGTACTGACAGAGGACTTGTATATAGTGCAAAATGAAGAATTTTCAATAACATGCTATATGTGCGATATATATACTTCACGAAAGATAAAGAATATTTATAAGAGGGGACGTTAAGTAAGGGCTATGACCGCAAATGTTCAGTTGAAAAAAAAAATCTCTGGTCATGAGTCTCAAGGGGCTTGAAGCCAAGATAGCCTGATTGGTGGTAAACCGCCAGCCGTTAAAATAACTTTGAGTTTGATTACGTCATTCCGTGTCAGCCTAGAGAAGTCGAGAGTAGTGAGTCTGCAGTTAGCAGCTGGAAAACACACTCGCCGGACGTCGTCGCAAACAGTGGCTCCTAGTGGCTGCGTGGGAGGCGAGGAGCCCACACTGTTGTAAGCCGTTGTACGTATAGCAACACCGAGTTGGTTGTGGACTATTGCAGGTCAGTAAGGACGGGAACATGAAGCTGAGGAAGCTAGGACGTTGAAAGTCATTACCAGACAACCGGTGAAGCTACAGGAGACTGAAAAGACTCGGTGCGTGTTGTAGCAGTGTGTGTCAATTAGCGACAGCGTTATAAATACTTGTAGTTACGTGTTTTAAAGAGTCCAAGTATCTGATTACCAATCCAAACCCCGACTATAGTCACTCCAAAACGTTAAAATACGGATACGCGGACACGACCTGTTCATAAAGAGTTCACTACGTGAACTTCGTGCATAAAAGAAACATGTGAATCAGCATCGACAGGCTGCTGGACGCCCACACGTCTGCGAATGCTGTAATTCAATACAGGGATTCGTTAAACGATCCCCCAACCAAACTGCAATATCCATATTACTAAACAGCATAATAATAAAGAAATACGAGGAAAGCTAACAAAGGCACGACACTTGAGACCTTTCCACTTAGCATGAGTTTATTTCGTGCTTTGGATTAATTTCTGCGCTTGGTTAAACAAACATGGGCCGTCACTTCTCAATTGAAACCATCGATTCACGGCTTTTCAAAGGAAGAACTGATATGCTACAATGGAACTATGCCATCAAAAGGCGGTTTCTCTAATGGCCTATGCAGCTACATAGTAGCTAAGGGTATGGAAGGATGCACAGACTTGACAAATCTGTATGTTGCTGCATTCCACTGCATCTCCCGAACAATTCCTTAACAAGAACTCCATCAGTCCTCTTTAACGAAAAGTTAAACAAGGCGGGAGAGCTCTCCAGGAAGGTACAGATGTCCATGCATCCACGATCAAAAAAATAAATCCTCTGCCATGATATAGACGTCACCTTTCCCAATCTTCTGCTAATATCCGCCATATTAGAAAACTCGATATTCAAAGTGGAATTCGATTATTCTGATTGGCTGCCCTGACGACTGTGATGTCATTAGCGCGTGAATTGCAACAACAAATCGAAGTTGCATTCACGAAAAAAAAAAAGGTAGATTTATGGGAGAGACGAGGAATGCATATAGGATACTGGTGGGAAAGCCAGAAGGAAAGAGACCACAAGGAAGACCAAGGCGTAGGTGGGTGGACAATATTAGAATGGATCGTAGAGAGATAGGATGGGATGGTATGGATTGGATAAATCTGGCTCAGGATAGGGACCAGTGGAGGGCTCTTGTGAACATGGTGATGAACCTTCGGGTTCCATAAAATGCTGGGAAAATCTTGAGTAGCTGCAGATTTGGCTTCTCCTCAAGAAGGGCTCAGCTCCATGAGTAAGTAAGGAAGATTAAATTCGGAGAATGCTCGCTATAATTCGGTTCATCTGAGCATTTCTCTTTCCGTCTATTTCAAAATGCACAGAATGATTATACAAAACTACGTCTCTGCACACTGCTTTGTATAGTTCCGCATCTTAAGGTAAATGTAGTCTTCCCTGTGCTTAACCTTGCCGCCATCTTTGAGCAGATTGTCTAGATAATGTGGGACCCTCAACGTCTCACAACCCTATAGGCCTTCATGGCCTGTTACAGGGGTAACTTTACTTTTACTTTACTTAACTAATTAAGCACCACGCCATGAACGTGTATGTAGAGATCCACGTTTTCTTGACCTTGGCACTAGCTGGAGGTGAAGGACCAACAGTTGAGTACTTTTAAGAAAAGGATCCCGTGGAGAATTGCTGGACCAAAGGGGTAGGAAGTAACTGAGCGCTTCGGGAAGCTGCGTAATGAGGGGTATCATAATTTGTACCTCCTACGTAGATTGGTAAGGTAACCAAATTAGGGAGGGTGAGATGGGCGTGGCATACAGAAAGCACGGGACAGTTAACAAAACGAAGCAAATTTTAGGAGAAGAACTCTAAGGGACGGCATAGGGTACAGACCCCACTGGGACCCAAACCTTATATCTGAATATTCTTAAACGATGTTGCATAATTTAACGAATAGCAACTAACACTGCGGTGGTACAAGACGAAGAATCAACTTCGTACATGCCAAAGACACTCGACTCTCAGTCGCTTCCAACTATCTGAGACCATCAGAATCCATCTCGTTCTGGGCTGTCCAAGTGAAGGTTTCGACATCAAAATTCTGCATACATTCCTCGTCGTTCTAATCCTAGCCACATGACTAGCTGCTATCCTGAGAATATTACACTTTATACATCACGAAAATTCTTAGCCATATAATATCGTAATGAAAGTTTTATTTCCCACTCTGTGCACCATGTAACGTTGATATGTTCATAACAAACTACTTTTATCTGCAATAAAGGTACATCAAGGCCAATGACGTAACCAAAATCGCGCGAGCGTGTTGTTAGCTTCAAAGGTGAGAGCGAGATGTCGCCACTTTGGCCTAAGTAGGATCCTGAAATCCTGTATGGCAACAGATCTTCCAAAAGGGCTTATTTTCTTAAGGTAATGATTTTCAATAGATCTAATTAAAACAAGGCGATTGGACGAAGAATGCGCTTATCTTTCGGCTTGTTAGCAATACGTAATTGAGCCACTGGAGTCACGCATATGAAATGTGGGTATGGACATACATAATATGCGAATATACAATTTCTTACATGTCAACATTTAGAAACTCGGCGAAGGTTTGACATTAAACCTGACAGATGNTAAATGTAATTAATCTGGAATCTGTACTGGTAAAAATTATGCACACATATGGGTCATCAACTGCATAATTATTAACCTGCTAGCCTCGCCATACACAGAAAACATTTCAAAGAAATTAAGTATCATGAATTCTAACTAGATCCTGTTTTTCTGTGTTCCACCTTTCTGAACTTTGGTTAACTTTGGCATTACTGTCTGTTGTTTACAATGTTGGCTACAGTGCCCAAGGGCAGGGCAAAGCCTCACGATAAAACTGAAACGTCATACGTAATATCCATGTTCTCAGAGTTCGTCGGGTTATGACCTCATCTCCCCTGCTTTATGCCTCTCGAACCTATCCCCTGTTCGCGTTTCACTGAATCAAAGACCGATATAATGTCTCTAATGCAGGATAAATGTTACTTTATGACAATCATACAACGGAGTGTGACAGCTATTCCTGTCATTCATATCATCAGAGAAAATGATAAATAACGAAAAATTAATACTGTTGAATGAAAACAGCTACATTCCCTGATCTACCAGAAAACAATTAGTATGTTCTTCCTACAACGCACTTCCAAAATCCATAAAAGGAAAACTACGCTTATGCCTTACACGTGAAACGACCACGGTCGCGCCAAATTTTGTAATGTCCACTTGTTGGTGGCCATACAACACAATCGCACAGCCTGGCCACCAACACAACTGGCCACGGCACCGAAGTAGCTGTCGCCACACAGTGTGAAGGTTTCATGCGGCAGAGTTGCATAGCCTGGCCACGCAACGGAAGTCNCCGAAGTCACTATCGCACATAGTGTGAAGGTTTCATGCGGCAGAGTTGCACAGCCTGGCCACCAACACAACTGGCCACAGGACCGAAGTCACTATCGCACATAGCGTGAAGGTTNTAACGAAAAATTAATACTGTTGAATGAAAACAGCTACATTCCCTGATCTACCAGAAAACAATTAGTATGTTCTTCCTACAACGCACTTCCAAAATCCATAAAAGGAAAACTACGCTTATGCCTTACACGTGAAACGACCACGGTCGCGCCAAATTTTGTAATGTCCACTTGTTGGTGGCCATACAACACAATCGCACAGCCTGGCCACCAACACAACTGGCCACGGCACCGAAGTAGCTGTCGCCACACAGTGTGAAGGTTTCATGCGGCAGAGTTGCATAGCCTGGCCACGCAACGGAAGTCGCTGTCGCCACACAGTGTAAGGAAGAACTGCACTGGTGCTGCCATGGTGACTCCGTGTATTCCCAGTGGGTATACGATGGTAGGATATCGAATGAGTACAGCATAACCTGCTTTTCCTAATACGATAACGTTATGGAAAATTAAACGGGTTGGAAAAAAATCCTCTTCTTTTCTGTTTATTTGTTAATTTACTACAAACTTTCTTGCCCTCTGTTATTCTAGGCCCCAAATATTGAAGCTGTACCTGCAATTCTTAGAAGTCTGAGACCCAACAAGAGCTTCGAAAATAATTTTGTATCTATCACATTGAAAATAAGGTACAATACACATAATTTCTTCTTAATTTTGTGTACATATCACCATAATATAACTGAATTGACACTTTCAACGAAATTCCAAGTTAGCTCCTATGTTTTCTCATACCATGGTAACAGTACAGTCGTCCCTTTGCTCTCAGGAACTGCAAACATTCACCTTCCTATATGCTACACACCCTGCTTTCCTCACAACTACAGCACTGCGAATATCCCTCGCACTCCTTAACCGTCTACACGTGTTGGTCCATGTCAAATAACCATTTCATGTTGGTTTCTCTACTGCTGGAACCCTTATTTTCTTAAAACCATCGGAGTTGTACACCAAATAAATCCTGGCTAGAGACGCCAGCTCCTAAGCTGAACATCTCATGCGTAATAAGGAAAGAGTAAACAATACTGTATATACTGCATAAATCTATTATTGCTACTGCTGCTTCTCCTCCTCCTACTACTGCTACTAGTACTACCACCACCACTTTCTTCACTGGCTCTACAGCCCCCTTGGGCCCTGGTCTCTGATTTTGAGTTTCATGATCATATTACAGACGATAGGACTCCTTGGACGAGCCATCAGCTCGTCGCAAGGCCTCTACCTAAACAAAGGACAACACAAACACAGGAATAACATATACGAGGGGGTACCCAAAAGAAACCGAACTTTTTTTTTAAACTTATTTATTCAAATTTCAAGCACAAACCTTCAATCCCCTTCAAAGTACTCTCCACTTACACTAATACACTTGTCTAGTCTTTTATTCCACTTTTCAAAACATTGTCTAAATTCATCTTTTGAGATGCTTGACAGCGCCTCCGTCGTTTTTTTCCTTCACCTCAGCAACATCAGCAAAACGCTGAAAAAAAGTTTTGATCATTTCGGGACTCTTCTTTCAAAGCACAGCATGCTTCCACGCGACCTTGTTTTTGTTCAGCAGTCAGCAGTCGTGGCACGAATTTCGCAGCCACCCTTTTCATTCCCAAATCTTCTGTCAAAATTCGCTGAACTGAGCTCCAAGTCACTCCCGACAGCTCCACAATTTCTTCAATGGTCCGTCGTCGATCTTCCTTGATGATTTCACGAATTTTTTCAACATTTTCATGTGTTCGGGCCATTGCAAAAACGACGATCACACAAAACAGTTGTCACTATAAACTCTGCCGAAACTAGTCCTTACCTTCTGAAGCAACGGTAGTCGGCTTATCGACTCAGGAATGTTAGCTCTATGTGCTCATAGCGGCAAAACGCGGTACTACAAAAGCTCTGCCCACAAAAAAATTAGTTCGGTTTCTTTTGGGTACCCCATCGTACACATACCAAACATAAATGCCTTGTGTGGGATTCGAACCCATGATCCCAGCTTCCGAGCGAGCGAAGACAGTACATACCTTAGGCCTAGCGCACACAAGCAATTTTCAGTTGGCCGATAGTTGTGCACGACCGTGGAGGCCCAACGACTGTCGAGGGACGTGCGCGCATACAGTTTCCAGTTGTCCACAAGTACGCCAATGAGCAGTCGGTCAGTCGCAGCGTGGGTGCATTGTTGTTAAGATTCAGGAAAAAGGGAAGCGGGAATACTGGGGTCACCCTATTTATAGCGAACGTCTGTTAAAAGGAAAATTTTACACACTGTACCATGAACTGAGACAATACCCATCAAAATTTTTCGATTATTGCAGAATGAGTGTTGATAGTTTTGATGAACTGTTGCTTCTGCTGAAACATCATATCTTGTACAAGAATACAAGAAGGAGATTGGAGTTTAATATTTCTAGAATTATTATTGCAAACACAGAAAAAGTAAGACGGTAAACTAAAGGTATTCCTGTAACAGGCCGTTGAGGCCCATAGGGTTGTAAGATGTTGAGCTTCCCACATTTTCTCCAGACAATCTGCTCATAGATGGGGGTAAGGTTGTCAGCCCTACGTGCCAAGAACATTCCAAGGGTATTCCTGGTACTCATTTCTGTTAGAGGCTGAGTCGACCACAGGGCCATAGTGAGGCTGGAAGGGTTGGGTAAATTGAAAGAAATCCAATGACCTCATCGGAATTGGATCCCGCGACCTTCCGGCTTGTAGCATAGTGCCTCAACTAACGACGCTACCGCATGCCCCATTGCAAACACAAAGCACACAAAAATAGTATTTTTCTCTTACATAACGTTAAGGGTATGTAAGTTATTAGACTCATTACACTTCAGTAAGAATTGTCAACGAAATAAAAATTGCTCATGCTAAAACTACTATATATGCAGACCATTCCAGTTTTCAATCAAACCGGTACACACCTCTTCCCACAACTTATGATTAGTAATGATTATGATTAGTATCAGAATATTCTTTACGTAATTTAGAGCGAGCGCGAAGACAGGCAGGAGAAGACACAACTTGTTCACTGAAGGTCAAATCATGCCCGATTTCCAGCTGTATGTGTGCGCACTCCCATAACAGCTGATGTACACCGGCGTTATCACCAACAGTTGGGTCGCCGAGAAGGTGAGGTAGAACCCAACTGCTCACCGACTGTTGGAACAAATCGTGGTGCGTGCGCACTCCCATCTCGGCGANTGTGCCCGACTATCGGCCAACTAAAAATTGTATGTGTGCGCTAGGTCTTAGACCGCTCGGGTTCCGTGACCGGTACTACTACTACTACTACTACTACTACTACTATTACTACTACTACTACTACTACTAATAATAATAATAATAATAATAATAATAATAATAATAAACGTCTCAGATGCAACATCCTCATTCCAGTGTAAAAAGAGAAACACTTCAGGCATGTGTGTCGAAGAAGTATCATATTCACTCTTATCTACACCATAAACAAGTACCTGTATACAATAGGCCTATTTCTTCTCGAAGTATGATAATTCATCACCACAAAGCAGATACTGCCTCCAATAAATACGCACAATTACATTCGCAAGACAAGACTACTTACTCTGAAATTCTAATTAGATCAGAAGAAGATAGTTCATTAAAGCAATGAATTATAAGGGATATATTCATAACGATCCATTAGTTACAACACACACACGTAGGAAATATGCCTCTGCCAAAAGAATTATACAATACACAGTATTACGTCGCATTGCAAGACATTGGCGGGAACAGAGTACAGAACCTAGTATGATAATATAGTAAAAAGATGCGTCATGAAATCTTGTTGGGAAATGTGTAATAAGAACTTATGACTCATAAAACTAACTATCTTCATGGAGCTGAACTCCATGGTGCAGCCACTAGAGAACTTCTCTGCATTTTATGGAACTCGCAGGTTCATTACCGTGTACACACGTGCCCTCCACTGGTCCCTATCCTGAGCCAGATCGATCCAGTCCATACCACGCCATCATATCACTCTAAGATCCATTTTAATATTGTTATGAATATAATCACTGCTGGGCAACGGTTCGGCAAGAATTTTCCCGCCGCAACGGATAAAAACAGAATAACTGACGAACTACTCGAGGTGGTCTCACTCCCGTACTATAAATATACATCAGGAAGGGTTAAAGAAAACGAGAGCCGCAAAATTATACGTTGCCGAACACTGAAAAGCGATAAGAAATATAGTACAACGGACTGACATTACACAGCTCACAGGACCTCATATGGCCGTCCCTAATACCGAAAATACTGAAATGGTATATAATAATAAAGTCCGTAAGTATATTAAATTAGCATATGAAAACAAATAGCAACGACACATTGGTGACCATAATCCTGTCAGCAACTGGCGAGATGCCGAATACGCTGCACAACAACAGTCCGAAGCTCGTAATCCGAAAGAAGACATCTTCAACAACATCGTCGGCAGAAATCCTTGTAGCTTGGCCCACTGTTCGCAATTTGTCACTCTCCAATATTAACTGTTGATGAAAATTTGCATTACTTCGATAGAAACTGTAGTTAGGAATTAGACTAACCAACATAATACAGTTCTTTTGCTGGACTTTAACCGCTTTTTCAGTTTCTTAATCCTATACACAGTCAGTAGGACTCCTTGCACGAGGGATCTGCCCGTCACAAGGTCGCTACCTACACACAGAAATAATAATAAAAATAATAATGGCACGTGTTAGTGATCAGATTAGCTTGATAATTGGATTTATTGGACTTTTTTTATAACTCGTAACTACAGATAATTACAACAGCCTTCACTATCTACATACTTTATGAATCACTACTGCATATGCTAAGCCTGCTACGTCAGCCTGCTACGTCTTCACTAGCTGTTGTCTGGTTAAGGCTGCTAACCACAGCGATTCTTCTGGTTCGGTGCTCATATCCTCGATGGATGGCAGATAGCTCACAACTAACTTACTGCTCGAACTGTCGACCCTCAACTAACTTATTTCTTTTTTCTGAGTCAAAGTCACTTTATAACCAACGGTCAGTCGGCCTGTCAGTCTTAGTGTAAAGCCCCATCTGGGGCCCAAGGCCAGACTTTTGCTATCAGACAACTGCGGTTTTGTAGACGTGGGACGCCCTCTCTGACGAGTGAACTGGTCTGTTTTTTACAGCGGTCAAAATGTCTTATCTACGTAATTTGCAATTTCTTATGTCGGCATTCTACAGAGTTCTGTTCCTTGTGGACACCCAATATTTACAATTTTACATGTAACTTTAGTCTGCACATGTGTGTATGTATGTATGTACGTACTGTACAATATATACAAGGCCCCTGTCGGTCCAGGCTTGGCACAGCAGATGCCCTTATTCATGTAGCTCGTGTTGCAACCGCTTCCTAGTCAGCTGAACGGTCGAACCCTTAACCGTCGCCAAGCTTCAGACACTCAAATTTTCTGTATCGGGCTTCACCTCTTCCGATGTCATGAACATTTGCATTTTCACGAATTTGTATGATCTTGCCTGCTGCCTGCACAAATTCGTTATGTAATAATAAATATAAGGTACTTGAAAAGCCTTATGTCACTCGCGGACCGGTGAGCACCTTGGAAATTTACACTAACTTCAAACTCAAAGTTTCGTTAGGACCGACGGTCAGTCGGCCAGTCTGTCTTGGTGTGAAGTCCCATCTGGGACCCAATGCCAGATTTTTGTTACTATCAGTTGCGGGTCTGTTCATAATGTACAATTCCATCATTTTTTTCGGGGGACTGCGGAAAACCATGAAAAATTTTCTGTCACGACATCCGGTCTACAGACCAAAATCTGGCTTCATAACACTAATATTGCATGCCTGCAATTACACCATGCCGTTCTGCAAAACAAATTAACTGAGCACAGCAGTACTGAATAGATATATGAAACTGCACATAAAATTAAGCCTATCACAATCAGCAAGCCATGCCAAGAAGAGTATTTTCCGATCCGGAGACTTAACATCGTACTTCTACTTATAGGCGTTTCGACAACCTGCCCTGGAAACGACAAGACCGCACAAAGAAAACAATGAGGATTCTGAATTAGTTACAATTTCATTTCCTGTTCTCTCTCTGGTTTGCGATGTAGTGACGTTTTTTCTATACGATGGCAGTGAAAGTAACTACGTAATCCAATTGGATGAAAGCTTTAAACTTTCCCTCAAACAGCATATTTCCTTCTACAAATTATCACTGATACTCTTATTAACATAATGGTTTCCGAAGTGTACTCCGTGTAGGCCGGTCGAAGTTCATCGGAGGAACACTGCTGCTTGCTCGCTGCAGGTTATTTGCTTGGCTTAATCTTCGAACCTGAAGATTCCTTCCCACGTGTTGACGAACGCCTGTCGACTACTCGACGCCACATTCCACTCTTCACTGTTACCGCTGTGAGAAATTGAAAGCCAGCGTAACAGCTAGGCTATGCAGTACCGACAATACCGACGCTGAGATATGAAATATGTTGCCAGAGGTAATTAATGCTAATTATGTACCTCTCGGAAGTGTGTAAGTGCTTAAATACAAAGAACGGCAAACTGTTCTGAGCGCGTTAAACTAGTTTTAAAAAGTAAAAAACCTTGCGGTAGCGTACCTGGTTGACGCACTATGCTACAAGCCAGAAGGTCGCGGGTTCGATTCCCAATGAGGCCATTGGATTTTTTTTTCAATTGACCTAATGCTTCCAGCCGCACTATGGCCTTGGGGTCGACTGAGCCTTGAACAGAAATGAGTAGCAGGAATCTTCCTAGGGGTAAAAGGGACCGGCGTGTATGGCTCACCGCCATCTGTCCCAAAAATGTGCGAACCTCGGCGTTTCACAAACCTATGGGCCTCCAAGGCCTGTCACAGGGATAGCTTTACATTTTAAAACCCCTTAACGTTTGACTATGAGTGGCTACGGGCATTTGAAGATCTAGGGTATGTATGGATCTGTGCAATTAATTGCACCAATGAGACATGCACTTCCATTTCACCTGCAGCAAAATCTACCACTGTACTGATAAGATTATATGCGACCTGTTTCGAAACACTGCTGCACATTACACAGGCACATGACTTGCAGTCTACAGGCCTATATATCTGGGCGGCCTCCATTATCGCTACGCAATGCAACTGTTGCCATGCAAGCGGCAAACAATCTTTTCTTGTCATCAGACACGATGAATTCTGCTCACCTACTGCACTTCCGAAATATGCATCGAACTGTTCGAATTGCGAACGCTTACAAATACTGTAGAACTAGGAGTGGGATGCTCTAAACACAATCTACAGATGCAGTAGCTATCGTGGTAGCCACAAAGTGGAAGGTAGAATATTCGACTGTTCAAATGGTAGGATCGCTGATTCAAATACCACTCAAAGCAAAGATGGCTCTCGGCGCTGCGCTGTTCTACGCAGGAATTACGTGCGATTGACAGATTCCCCATACAAATAGCCATATATATTCCCTCTTTTTAACAAATTCAATGAACAGAAATACCTACATCTGTAATTATAAAATCGTGAATAAGCAGGAAGTCATAAACTAAACGCAACCACACCAATTTTCCCCCTATATGGACTAAAACTGAATTTCGAAGAAATGTACGTCAGTGAAGACTCGATACAGAATTTCACATTCATTAATTACTTATTTACTTTCTTTGATGTGTCTCTCCTTCTGTTCTTCTTTCCCTATCATTTACCCTCTCTGTTTCTTCCTCATTTTTCCAGTGGCGTAGTTCTCTTTCGTCATCCTGCGTGCGCGCGCGCGTGTGCGTAAATGTATCTACCTTCCTTCCTTCCTTCCTTCTGCTTCTGTGTCTTACTGCAGACCTTAACAGAGGTCGAATGTGCATTATGAAATTTACTGCGTACTCTAGACAACACGTAACGTGATGTGAAAATAATGCAGTCGAGTTTTTTGATGAGTTTCGAATCCTCATTCCCAAACTTCATGTAATTACATAGTAAACTTTAACTTAATTCTGGCTTCACTTCTTAAAACTTTTAGCTTTAAGGGTGATATTAAGAAGAAAATAAATAACATTCTTTTGGTTTGTATTTCTCTTTTTCCTCAACTCTTTCTTGCCTTATCTCTTCCTTTATTTCTCTTTGTCTTCTATAACAGAAGCTCTTCTTTTCTTCCCTTCTCTATCCTTTTTCTTTCTCTCTTTCCCTTTCTTCCAGTCTGTCTCCCTTGCATCCATTTGTTTCTCAGCCACAAGATATCAGAACCAGTTACAGATATCAATCTTACCGACATCGGAGCAGTGATTAGTTTCCGACAAGCAATCCTCAAGCACGGAAACCGATACTTTATATTCCTCTTTTACAGCCCATAAATTTTGCTTTGCTGAGGTAGATCCTGAGCTGTCATAGAACTACTTCTGCCCGAGATACGAACCTCTCGATATCAGACTGTCAATTATTCCTTGCTCGTTAACTATCTAGTCCTCCTTCACAGAACTGACTTTTCTTTAGTCTCAACGACTTGTCATTGTCAAACAAGTATAATTAACCCAATTTGCAGCTAAGACATGTTTTACAAACACCACCTTTCTAATCAGCACTCATATTTATAAAAATTAGTAGTAGTAGTAGTAGTGCCAGTCACGGTAGACGAGCGGTCTAAGGCATGCACTGTCTTCGCTCGCTCGGAAGCCGGGATCGTGGGTTCGAATCCCACTCAGGGCATGGATGTTTGT
Source organism: Cryptotermes secundus (assembly GCF_002891405.2). Taxonomy (NCBI): domain Eukaryota; kingdom Metazoa; phylum Arthropoda; class Insecta; order Blattodea; family Kalotermitidae; genus Cryptotermes; species Cryptotermes secundus. Next base: position 288,036 of record NW_019772127.1, on the reverse strand, counting down.
GTGCGTTTTTCTGTGTTTGTGTACAGGTAGAGGCCTTGCGACGAGCTGATCACCCGCCCAAGGAGTCCTACCGTATGTCTAAGATCTAGTAAAACCGAAGTGAAACGGAGTTCATGGAGGTAGGCCTAGGTCCACTGGGGCTGCAATGCCAAGGGGGAGGTCGTAGAAGTACTAGTAGTAGTAGTAGTAGTAGTAGTAGTAGTACCAGCAGCAGTAGCAGCTTTAGAGCAGTTAAAACTGCACACCTTACGCAAGAGTCAAGTGTACACTGCCTCCATAATTCAGCCCCTTCTGAAAACTGTCGTGTTGCTGCTCGGTATATGACAAGCCTAGCTTTGTTTGATGTCTGCTCCCTAAGTAAAAATTGTTCTCCTGATAAACACGGTTTTGCGGCTAATGTTGTTTGCTGGGACGCTGAGATATGGAAACAAAACTGTTTTTCTTAAACTTATTTTATAATTGTTCTTTCTTCTTATTAAAATATTAATTGTAATCAATATATATGCTTTTCTCTCGCCGCATTATGGCTGGCGCAATTGTACGTGCTGAACTTTTATTATCGTATAAACGACATCAGTTGCAATGTTCTGTCTATTTTTGTATGTACGTGTTTGTTTCCATCTCTGCTATGCTTACTTTATAATTTCCTTCGGGTTCTTGAGTCAGCCTGTAAATTCGTTATTACTGTTGTCACCGGTCCTATTGCTTGTGTGAAGCCTGAAGTCTAACCCTATTAGCAGACCAGGTACATTCACCATCCAACAACAGTTTGCATTCTTATTACTGATGGGAGCCAAGTCAAATGGGTACCATTTCACCACGGCGTGATCCGTCCTCGGACTGCCTCTGTGGTCTAGTGGTCAGAGTTCCTGGCTACAGATACAAAGTTCCCGGGTTCGATTCACGGCGCTACCAGATTTTGTGAAAGGTAGTGGGTCTGAAACGGGGTCCCCTAAGCCTCGTGAGGGTAACTGAGAAGCTATTTCAAGGAAATAGCGGCTCCGGTCTACAAAACCAAAATTAACGGCCGTGGTGGGGGATTCGTTGCGCTGGCCATGCGACGACATCCTCTATCCGCTAAAGCTGACACTAACTTCGCCGCCAAGCGGCGGTCGTTCGGTCGGTATAGTTCGCTTGCGGATTCAAGCCACGGAATAAAAAAATGCGTCGTCAGTTCGCGGATGGAGGAGACGACCTCCAGACATGTAGGGTACCTGCTAATATAATTAATAATGAGTCGCGGACGGCCGACTAGGGGTGGCTCACCAGCCTGGGAGTTGGGCGTGGGGCTAACAAGCCCGCACCGTAACACACGAACGTGTTACAAAATATCACAAAGGACCTCAGACATGGACGGATTCTTTGAACAAATAACCTAAGTTAAAGAAAATGAACACGAGATCTGGTACATGTAATATAGGAAGTCTGTATGGGGCAGCTTCACTGACGACAGCCACGAAAAATATATCAAAATATAATATACATTTATTGGGACTACAGTAGGTCGGATGGGACAGGGGTGTTACAAAACCATCAGGAGAATATACATTTCTCTATGGAAAGGGACATGAGAATCATGAATTACGTACAGATTTTTTGTACATATGAGGATAATATCATCAGTTAAGAGGATACAGTTTGTTAGTGACAGGATGTCATACATACTACTAAGAGGTCGTTGCTGCGATATCATTGCTCTGAATATTCATGTCCCTACAAAAGATAAAACTGATGATTGACAGCTTCTACGAGGAAGCAGAACGTGTATTCGATAAACTCCTTAAATACTATATTGAGACTTCAGTGCCAAAGTAGGAAGACATTTTCAAACCAACAAATGGAAATGAGAGTTTGCACGAAATTAGTAATGATAATGGAGTTAAGAGCAGTAAACTTTTATTGTTCCTTGCAAGTGATAATAACGTAACTGGCTACAGGGAACTGAATTTTGAATTTTAAATCGTAATTTTTGACATTGGTATTTTTAACTTGTATTTTATAAGAAGAGCTTTTTAACTTATATATTTTTAACTTATATGGTATAAGAAGAACTTATACATATTATTTGAGCGTGAATCTGAACAGGATACAGGATGGAAATTAGTGGAGAAAGGAAGTGATTGCGTGTGATTGTGAAATTGTGTTCGTACACCTGATGATGACCTCCTGAGGTCGAAACATGTAGTGTGGCAGTAAATAAAAAACGTGTTGTGTGGTCGGTAGATTAACTTTAACAGCAGTAAACTTTGCCACATCAAAAAATCTTACTGTCAAAAGTATAATGTTCTCACATCGTAACATTCATAAATTTACTTGGACATCTCCTGATGGAAATAAGACCACTAGGACGACCAGGACGTAGGTGGGCGGATAATATTAAAATGGAACTTAGATAGGATTGAGCGGTGTGAACTGAATTCATCTGGCTTAGGTTAGGGGCCAGTGGAGGGTTCTTGTGAGCACGGTAATGGACCTCCGGGTTCCATAAAATGTTGGTAAGTTCTTGAGCGGCTTCTCAAAAAGGGCTCGGCTCCATGAAGTTAGTTATTATTAATGGGAGAGATTCATGAATAACACCGCTGAGATGGCTTCGGGTAGGACGATATACACACTCAGTTACATAATGATAGGGTCGGGCGCGCTTTCTTGGGGGGGGAGATACACATACAGACAGCAACAGGATCTCATGAGCCTACTTTTATTTTAAAAACAAGGGAAGTGGGCTTAAAATGGATCCCAGATTGGGCCTATTAGAATGTGATAGTGCAGGCTGCATTCAGGTAGTTCGGCGTTATGTTCGTAGAGATGATACGAACTCGGGCTTCTTATCAAATACCGGCACATAACCCTGCACAACGGGCTTATACAAGCATTTGTGCAAAACAGACCGACTGATAACAGGACGACGAGGAAAACATGTGGGCCTAAAACAGAAAGAGGAAAATCATGATGGAGTAACTTGCATGACGAGGACATCCACAGGTTGCGGTCTTCACCAAACACTATCAGCGTGATCCAATCAATTACTACCCACGGAGAGGAGGCACGCGTGAGAACGTTTAGTCGCGAAACCTGAAGAGAGGAGTCGCTTGAGACGATAATATTAAAATTTAACCTTTATATGTACAGTTGAAGATTTGGACCGGATTCACATGGCTCAAAATATGGTAAAGAGGCCGGCTCTTCTAGACAAGGTAATGAACCTGCGAATTCGAAAAAAGGGCTGGGCATTTGACTATCTGACCAACTATCAGCTTAAATTGACACATATATTGGACGTTGCCCGTCGTCTCATTTTGTTTAAAAAGATATATTTTGGAGAAAAACATCAACTTCATATGAGAGGCTGATTTAACTCAGGTGGTTTTTTTTTTGTTTACCAATGATACAGCTGGTCACAGTAGTCGCGCGGTCTAAGGCATGAGCACTCTTCGCAAGCTCGAACATTGGGATCGTTGGTTCGAATTCCACTCGATGCATGGACGTCTGTGTGCGTTTATTCTGTATTTGTGTTGTCCCGTGTGTAGGTAGCGGCCTTGTAAGGGGCTGATCCCCCGTCCAAGAGGTCCTACCGACTGTGTATAGATTAAAAAGTTGAAAAAGCGGCCAAGGTCCACAAGGGCTCTGGAGCCACAGACAGATAACAGAAACAGAGTTAGTTTCCGAAACTTTCATCAAAAGAGACGAAGAGATAACGCCTAATAAATGAGTTAGCTTAATAAAGCATTACCGTTAAAACTTTCAGACTCAACCGCTAGCTTCTCAAGAAAGCCTACACAGGCTTAAGCAATTAGCGGGTTGGTTAATTAGATACTAAATGTGAGCATCTATAAAACGTGCTGATGCAGCTCAAATACGTGCCAATGTTCTGAATTTATTTAGCTACAGACTTATTTTTCTCAAAGGGCTCTCCGGCCCGGGTCACACATAAGGGTTACTGCGAAGGGAGGCCGCTCCATAGCTCAAGCGGTTAGTCGCTGGCTTCCCACCGCGGCAGCCCGGGTTCGATCCCGGGTCTGGTCAAGTGGGATATGTGGTGGATAAAGTGGCCCTGAGGCAGGTTTTCTCCGAGTACTTCGGTTTCCACTGCCAATCTTCGTTCCACCAATTGCTCCACAATCACCCTCACCTATCATCTGGGGCCGGTACAATAGGCCAGAAGTGGCCGCAGTACAAGGGACTTAGTCCCACGCCAGTAGCAATAAAAAAAATAATAATAATACTGCGAAGGGGAAGGACAAAAAAATGTTATGAGTTGCTATTATGAATCAATGTTTGAAAACTTGTCTCGAGTCAGTAAACGATAACAAGAAGGCGAGCCGCTGTCTGGGGTACTTGACCTCTGAGTAATAAACAGGTTACTGACAACAATTTACAAACGATTACTCCCAGGTCATCAAACAACAGGAGCTAGTGCCGAATTATGTCACAGTTTGACGACCCGTCTGTTTATCTAACTACTCAACCAATCAATCAACCACATAATTAAGTGGCGCAAGGTCTTTCTTGGAAAGCTGATGGCTACGCAGACAATGCCTATCATTCACACTCCTGTTCTTCGCTTTTCTGACTTTTCAAATTGCAGAGCTCCATTAAAGCCGAAAATGGATATAAAAGGAAGTGGTCGTGGCATAATTTAAGGTGCTATCCTGGATTTCACTGAGGAAGTGAGGAAAATAAAAAGAAAAACGCGTCATAATAACTGTTCCACGCGACGAGATTTTAAGTCGAACCCTCTGAATGCGATGCTGAGTGCTTGCCACTCGAAGCTTATTTATTTGCTTGTACGACATCAGAAGATTCGCTCCGGGTTCTCGAGGAACATAATCATGGCTGATTCAAGTAACTCCCCACCATAACACTCTTTTCTTGATCAGCTCTTCTCTTCTAGACCTAAGGCCCCCCTGTCTCGTGAACGAATCAGTCCAACTCGAAGTGAGAAATATCCAAAAGTCCACCACAGCCCACAGCCCATGTGACCTCAAGACACCGGTCGCTGAGTACCAAATCCCACGTCCTTTTCTCTTCCTCGGGTCATAGCAAAATATTCAAAGTCTGAAAATGTTACGGTACATCATAATACGCTATATTCTGAGACGTCCATACTGCAAGAAGGCTTGTCGAATGTCTGAAACTGGCTACTTAACACATATGAAGCTTCTCACCATATCAGAGGTCATTTTATCCGCAACCCGAGGCCACGCTATGACGTGGGAGCAAAGAAATTCTTTTAGAATACAGAAATACATAAGCGCAGCTACATAAGTACGACCTGGTTCAGATTCCCTTAATACGTATCTAAGATATGGATACCCATGTTCAATACTGGTCGAGCATGTAGCACGCATGAGTAATGGGAAATGAAAAAAAAATGCTACGTCGGTTAAGATCGAGGAAATTCAAATCAGATGACAATGCAATATTAAAATGTGCCTTATGGAAAGAGGGTGTCTAGGGGAAGGGTAGAATCAAATGACTGAAGACAGGAATCACGTAATAGCTTTTGTGAACACGTTAATGAACATTAGGTTCCGGAAATTTTATTTGTGGTTTATTGAACGAAGCTGACAATCGCGCACTCTCTACAGTGTCGAGTAATATGATCATCGAATGAAGACTTTGGAAGGGTGCAGAAGGAAGCGGCAGTGGCCTATCTGAATGTGCTATCCCGGATCGAGGAAAACTACGAAAAATCTCAGGACAGTCAGTGCAACGGCCGAGATTCGAACCTCCCACATAAAAGTCAGAAGACAACTGCCTGAGCCAACTTGCTCTGGAGGGCTGAATAAAGGTTGAGTGTTTCTTGGCCAGCTCAGCGACTAACAACTTTTCATGTCCTGCGCAGTGAAGACAATTTTAGGCAAGCTCAACATAAGGGTTTATGAAGGAGAAACTGCATAATCTGTGGGCGCTATAGTCAGTGACAAACCTTAGCCTATGTTTTAGGGTTTAGTTTTATATCCCCCATAGGCGGGGGATCGGCCCGCCGCAAGGCCGCTACCTATAGAGGACAACACAAATACAGAAAAAAAAATAGGGCAACATCCAGGCATCGAGTTGGATTTGAACCAATCACCCCAGTGTCTGAGCGCGCGAAGACGGTCCATGCCTCTGGCAGCCACTCCGATCGGCAGAATAAAAGTGCATACCCTAAGTAAAACAGACTGGACTTCGGAGAAACTTCTTTCCAGGTTCGCAATACTGAAATTAATATTAACAATAACGATCATCATCATCACGACCAGCATCATTATCACTATTATTGTTGTTTCTGCTGCTGTTGTATTTATTATTGTTAGGCCTGTTTCATACTATACTGGCTATTGATGTCGTCCTCTTTTGTGTGCGACTTTGCTTTTCAGCTCTTCATTCCGTTCTCTCTTGCTTTTTGTCGGATAAATTTTGATAGTCTGACACAAGGTCGCATTTTATGAACGCGGTCGTAAACATCATTAGGACTTATTACGCTGAGCGCGCTACAGTGCATGTGTCGAAGTCTCTTCGATCTCCAGGTTCTAGACAGTTCGAAACAGAGAATACATTCCATAAGCGTATGTTAGAAAAATGACAAGGAAACAGGACGCACCCGTACTGTTAAATTCACAACCACTGAAACTAACCAATCGAAGCTACAGAGCCGCCCCACCCCCCGCCCTTCAGAGTTATTCTGTACTGCGTAGTTTCGTTCAAGGACTCGGAAAGGGTCCCACTGACTGCTTAAAAGCATAGCTCCTGTCACTTGCCTTTATTTATGTATTATTTACAGGACTAACACAGAAATCAGGTCGATCTCAGTGGACATAAGGAGGAACGCAGACAAGAGCTTGGATACTGGATAATCGTTTCGAATTCAGTTCTGTCCATGGAGAGGGAATGTATCTTACTATATATAACGAACTAAACAATGCCGTCTTCTGGGATGTGGAGCCGTGTAGATCTTGCGTGAACTGACGTTTCGGAGGAACGTATCGACTCCATCTTCAGGTTAGAGGAAAACGCGAGCGAGGAATCAGTGTGAGCAGGTGGCTGCAGACTGCTCACGCTGGTTCCTCGCTCGCGAATTTCTCTACCCTGACGATGTATATGACACGTTCCTCCGAAACTTCTGCTCACAAAAGATCTACACGGCGCCACATCCCAGAAGAGAGCATTCTTCATAGACACCGCCGTGAAAACGTCAAATCTTAAAGAGTAAATACTATCTTCGGGGATATCACGCTGTATAGTCCGATGAAAGTCAACCGACGTTTCAGAAGAACATATCGCCTCCATCTCTGCTTGCCATTCCACCTGCTTCCGCGCTGGTATCTTGCTCGGCTAATTCTTCGACCCACAAGATGGCCGCGACATGTTCCACCGGACCGTCGGTTGACTTTCAACGCACAACACGGTTTTATATCCCACAAAACAGACATCATAACCACCGTTGTGAGAACCTCAAATCCAACGTAACTACACGAACTCCATTATGCAGAGTCCAAGCTAAGAGTCGCTCAGATAATCAACAGATTTCCCGTCTTTTAAGGACCCCAAACGCTCATTATAGCGTTCACAAGAGCCCTCCAACGGTACCTAAGAGACAGACGAATCCGGTCCACGACATCCTCCTCACCATTTCACACAGAAATGAAGCAGTAAGTTGTAGTACGTATAGGCCTCATACCAATTCATAATTTCAGTTTCTTGCTACCTGTATACATAAGCAATTAAATAACAGTGGTATTCAAAAGTTACTGCAAGGATGTTATCATCAGTTAACTGCAAGCAAGTTGTGGATTACGTAAATAATGCTTCATAAACCTCCACTGAAAAATGAATACGTGTGTGTGTGTGTGTGTGTG